>NC_043706.1:1442047-1454799 GCF_006229205.1 Suricata suricatta
GGGCGCCGGGCCCCAATCTGCTGGCGGCGCGGCGACCGGGAAGCACCCCGTGACCCAAACCGCCGCGCTCGGGGGCAGCGGACTCGCGGGCGCTGACGGCGGGGACCCGAGGGTCAGTCCCGACGCTGGAGGCTCTGCGGCCTCGGAGAAGCTCACTTGGGAAGGGGGCTCAGGGTGTGTGAAAGGCTTCGTTTCCACGCCGCGCCGGTCAGAGCGCGGAAAGGGGTCCCCGTGGGGGGTTCCACGGCCTCGCCGACGGTGGGGGGTCCCCGTGGGGGTTCCACGGCCTTGCGCTGGGAGACACCCGAACCTGCACACAGGCCGGAGGCTGACATAAAACCGCACGGGTGTCGCGGAGCAACGGACCCCGTTCCTGCCCTTCCAAGTCGCTTCCACCTGCTCACTGGGTCCTAGTTCCGCGGGTGCCAGTCATGGTCAGGGCCCAAGATGGAGCAGCTCCGTGTCCCTGGGAGTGACCTGCTTTACCGGAGCCTGTCACGGCCCTCCTGCCCCGACAAGGTCCCCGAGGCCCCGCCCGGCAGAACGCTTCTACCGGTCCTTCCCGCTTCCGTATTCTTTGTCCTGTAAGTTTCCTGCCTTTTACCCCGCTTTGCGGTTCTCCGGAAGGTCAGTGTCTACTCAGGAAGTACTAAAGTTTGAATCACCTCAATCATCTCCTTCACTTGTTTCTAACACTTGTTTTTAGAACTTTAAGGAAAGTCATAAAGTGGAACACTAGAGTTAAGGCCCAGCAAGGGTCCCAGAGAGAGATGAAGCCCAGAGGGGCAGAGTGTGTGTGTGAGGTGTGTGTGATGTGTCGTGTCGTGTGTGTGTGAGCTCTGTGTGTACGTGAGTTATGTGTGGTGTGTGTTTGCAGTGTGTAGGTGTGTGAGCTGTGAATGTGTGAGTGGCGTGTGTGGTGTGTGTGTAATCTTTGTGTGTATGTGTGTGAGGTTTGTGTGTGAGTTTTGTGCAGTGTGTGTGTTGTGTAGTGTGAGTGGTGTGTGTGACTTGTGTGTGTGGTGTGCGTTGTGTCTGTGTTGTGTGTGAGCTATGTGTTGTGTGTGTTGTGTGTGTGTAAGAGTGGTTGTGGGCACACCGAGGGAAGGGTAAGAATAGCTGTGTAAATTTCCCATGTTCCCTAAACCAAACAAGGAGCTGGTACAAATGACAAATTCCCTCGTTTCTGAACATGGTTCTACATTGGGTGCGTGTATCAAAATGAGTTCTACTTTCATTTTCTTCTGGGTGCTAGTCGGTGTATCCCAGGGTGGGAATTCTGTAGAACCTGCGTCCCAGAACAAGCTTTGCTCTGTTCCCTGAGCACAAACAAAAGTTCTTTCTCCTGCACGGCTCCGGGGCCAGGAGGGGTGAGGCTGGGCGCTGACGGGAAAATGGAACAGACACAGGGCTCAGGCGCCCTGTCTGTACAGCAGCTGTCACCTGTGTGCACAGCAGTTGTCACCGCCTAGAGTACAGATGTCCCAGGCGCCCAGACCCTCCCAGCTCAGAAGTGCTTCCGGAAAGCCGCGTCTGCTCTCAGATTCCTTTTCCAGTGAATTGGCTGTTGTCTCTAATCTTCCTTCTGGTGATTCTTGGCAGGGAAGAGAAGCTGGCACTTGGTATTTTCCCTTCGAAGAGCACCGACGTGTCGTCTTCCTGTGACTCTTCCTAACCTTTCTGGGTTGGATAGAAAGGCACAATGTGGCCTCAGGTCTATCAGGCCTTGGGGCAGAGCCAGGAAAGTTTCTGAGGTTCTGGGGCTCTGACCAGGGTCATCTCCGAGGGAAGCCACGTGCTGGGCACGCTTTTAGGGAAATACCTGACACCTGGGGCCCCTATGCTTCACCTTTGGGCCCCACGGGCCACGTGACTCAGATGGCCCCAGCCATCAGGTGGCCTCCAGGTCTGTCAGTCCCTGTGGGGTCAACTGGTGTGGTACCCCGCGTTTCCACACCGTCATAGCGGGGTCCCAGCAGCCCCACTGCTCCCTGCTCCCAGAGGCCTGCTAGAAAATACGCAGGAATGGGTACAAAGGGGGAAAAAAACCTCAGTTGTCTCTGGAAGTCTGGGTCCAGATGGGGAGAGAAGACCGAAAATCTTCAGCTAGGAACGGAAACGGGGGAGACGATGTTAGACCCTAGAATACCATTGTTTTCACTCGCCCACTTCCGTTCCGGTGACTCTAGGAACGTAACTCGATACACCTGTTTTCTAAGATTCTGTTACGCACCCCCACCTGGCAAAGGCAAAGTCAACAGGTGAAAGTCATCTGGTCCCCGGCCCGCGGTAGCTTACAATGTAATTAGCTACCGCCAAACCCTGTAAGATGGTGAGCGGTTACTCTGACCAAGCAAACCCCGAGCTTCTGCCGACGTCTGTGCACGGGGGGCGGGGCAACTAAAATGAACCCCAGTAACCGACTCCGCCTGTGTCCGCGGATTCTATTCTCGGTGACTCGCACTGGGAAGAGAAGGTCCAACAACACGATCACGTGTCCGACGGCCCTGGAATCCGCCGGACTCCGCCGTCCGCGCGCGGATTGCCGGGGAGCCCGGCCGGCGGTTCCCAGCAGACGGTCAGGGGAGGGCGGGACGCGGACGCAGGAGGAAGGGAGCCCTGAGCGCCGGAGCAGACGCACCGGAAAGGTCAGGGGCGTCGGCTTGCGTTCCTGGAAAGCGGAAGAATGGCTGGCCTGCGGCTGGCTTGGAACCCTGCGGTTGGCGGTTGGAGCGTCGAGGGTCTTCGGGCGGCGGGCGGCTGGCGCCGGGTCCCGCTGCTCCGTCGGGAAAGCGTTTCCATCCCAGCGGGGAGACTGGGGGCAGTTCCCGGGGTCCTCAAATCCCTGCGGTCCCCCGACGCGCTTCTCCTTCGCCTTCGACCTTGAACGCCCCGAACCCCGGGGGTTAACGCGGAGGGACGCGCGGAAGGGCTGCGGTGGGGGCGGCTGGGGGAGGATTCGGTCCTTGCGGGGAAGCGACCGCGTGGCGACAGTTCGACAGACCCGGCAGGACGGTCGGCGACGGTGAGCGCAGCGAGCTTTCCCGGAAGAGGGTCCAGGGAAGACGGCGGCTGGGGGCGGTGGGAAGGAGGTGGGGGAGGGGAGCGGTGTGGTCACAGCTAGAGCGGCTTTGGGGGGGGGGTCTCTTGGCAAGGAAACTGGCTCGGGGGTGACGCGAGGGCCAGTGCCGGGGGCGCGGGGCGCGGGGGTGCCCTGAGGGCCAGTGCGGGCCGTGCAGTCACTGCCCCCCGCGACGCTCTCCGCCCTGGGCCACCGTGTGTCGTAGGCACAGGAAGATTTACTACCGAGAAGTTCCCCGGACTGAAAATCTGGCAGATCCGGGAAGCCTCGACTCCGGTGGCTGGGACGCCGGGACGCCAGAACCTGGTAGCCGCGGACCCTGTAATCCGGAAGGCTTCCTGGAGGAGGAGGCGGAGGGAGGGAGAAGGAGAAAGGGGTGAGGCGTGGGTGATGCGGGTGAGGGCGGAGGCGAGGTGAGGCTGCCGCCGGTGACCTGGGGACACTCGGGTGGCCTGGGGTCTCGGCCCAATCTGACCCGAAGATGCCCAGTAGGGTTCTGGGTCTCAGGAGAAGGAATCCAGCAAGACACGCACAGGGGATGAGCGACACAAGCGGAGAGTACAGTCTGCAGGTGTGAGAGCAGGGGTGTGTGTGTGAGAGACAGAGAGACAGACAGAGAGACAGAGAATTGGGGGGGGAGAACGAGCTGCCGTCCCGAGGGGCTCGTTTCCACGTCGCTCTGCCGGCCGTTAACCAGGGGATACAGTGTTCACTACTTGGGCTGGAGCGGGGCTGGCTTCCCGCTTTTCCTTCCTCACGTGCGGAGTGTGGGGGGGAGGCCGCCACCGGGGGCCCATCCAGTGGGACTGGGCCTCTCGGGCAGTGCGTCCCGGACGGGCCTCTGACCCCGGCGCCTCCTCGCATCCCCGCGTCTGGGTACGGCCTCCTCCACGCCGGCCTCCAGGCTTCCTCTTAGAGGCTAAGGAACCGCCCACCCCGACCGGGAGCAGAGAGCTTGCTCTGCAAACGCGAGGAGGATTTGGACGGTGGTGGGACACCGGGTCCGGCTCCGCGTCCTTTCTCTGCCGCCCGAGTACAAGGACGCATCGGGGTCCCGGGTATTTAAGGGGAGGGGGCGCACACTTCTGTCCCACCGGAACATCCCGCCCATTTTAGCCAGCCTGTGGGATTGGAGAACGTCGGGGGCGGGGGCCCCTTTCCAAACCCGAGACTTTGAGAGGCGCCTGTGCTTGGATTTCTGGGAGCCGGGCGGTCCCGTGCGGGAGTCAGGTTGTGGGGGCGTTGGTGAGGGTGGGGGAGGGGTCCGCAGCGGGCTGCTGTCCAGCGCCTAAGTTTCGTGTGCAAGCGCCTGCTTTTGACGCGTTATCGGTACAAAACCGTCAACAGGTTAAAGGTTTTACCTTTACTAGGTGGTCAGAGGAAAACAAGGCCGTGAGCCCGGGTAGCTCAGTTGGCAGAGCATCAGACTTTTAATCTGAGGGTCCAGGGTTCAAGTCCCTGTTCGGGCGGCAGCAAACATTTTCCCCCTATTATATTCTCACGTCCAAAAAAATGTTAATTGGATCCTGGCAGCGGAGTGGTGCCCCATCTGGTGCAGAGGGGGTCCCCTTTACCGAGGCGGGGGAGTGGCGCCGCGTTTGGGATAGCGGGGGTGCCCGTTACCGAGGCGGGACCGTGGTGCCGGGTCTGGGGTTGATGGGGTGCCCTTGAGGAAGCTGTAGGAAAAGTTAGTAGGTGGTTGTATTTCCTCCGGAAGGGAAGAGGAGCTTGGGTTTGAACCCGGTTAATTTAAGATACCTGCAAAATTATTTAAGAGAACAGCAGTCGTGTGAAAATATTTGACAGCCACAGCGGCCCCTGAGACTGCTACTCCGTAGGAACCTCTGACTGGAAGATTTTCCTTAAACGTTATTATTCATCATGTAGCTGCGGAGGGGCGGGCACATACACAAGGTGAGAACTGACAGTGCTCACTGAGATTTAAGGTTGGGACTCAGTAAAGGTGTTCACGGAAGACTGTGCAGGGAGCGGGAGTGGTCTTGGGCTCTGGATTCGTCCCAGAGAGCCTGATGCTTCTGGATCGTCCTTAGGAACCTCAGGAAATGCTTAGAAATTGAGGCCCACGTATCAACAATCTCCTCTTTGCCTTCCTCTGCCCGTAAGAGACTCTTGTTCAAGTTCACAGAAATCCCATGAAGTAGACTTTGAACTTCGGAGGACCTCATGTGTCTGGCGGAATGTGTGCCTGGGTTCAAAGGCATCAGGCTGCTAGAATGGGAGACTAGGGAATTAACCGGGTCGGTTCTCGCTGAGGAAGAGAGGTGTGTGGAGGGGGGAGATGGGCTGGTGTTAACTTAGTTCTGTGTCCTGGTGTAAAGTGCCACCAGGCCCCTGCCCAGCATTCCTGGTAAGGCACCATCTGGCCTGTGACTGCAGCGGGCTGGCCTCCAAGGGGTCTGCTCTGCGTCCCTGACATGCAGGGCCCTCCCTCCAAAACTTCTCCTGAATTTTGTGGCAATGTCCTGTCTTTCTCTGCACAACATTCCTGAGACATCTGTTCAGTGGAATGCTGTGGGGTTCACTCACAGGTTAGAGAATGTTTTGAGAGACTGAGGAACTCAACATCCGAAGCAGCAGACAGAACACGCCACGACCAGTATGCTGTATTCAGAAAAGCCCCAGACACGAAGCACAGATCTAACCCATCTCTGTCCGAGGAAAATGAAGACAATTCTGTGATTTGGGCGGGAACCAGCCCCGGAGAAGACATATTGGAATATTATTTGGACGTGCTGGACTTTCACTGCATGCACCTTGCATGATACCCTTTGATATTTTAGAAACTTTTTACATGACCCTGTTTTACAGATATGGAAAGGGTGATGAAGTAAATTCCAAAATTCACCCTATGTCACCAACCTTTTTAATGACCTGAAGTTACAAACCCAAATTACAGGACTGCAACTCTTGAGTTCTCTCCTCCTGATGTCACATTATACTCACGCACACCCAAGGTAGTGATTCCTTCCTGTTCCAGATCATACATGAGATGTCAAAGACACAGTTCAGCTAGCCAGAAAATAAGCCATGATGTGGCATATGATAGAAAATGGTTTTTACACAATTTTTACAGAAGCCTTTCTGACCCAGGCCCATTGAAGGCATTCAAATATTTGCGTAACGATGTTCCTTCTTTCCATTTAGGATCTTTGACGAATCCTCACTATTACATCATGGGTCAGTTGTCAGAAGTTAAATCGAGTAACTTTTATCGTTTCTGAAGTTGGAGTAAAGAAAGCAGAAAAAGCAGAGTAATCGTGAGGGACTGGGGTACAGGAGCAGAGGCCGGTTCAGTCAGGACGCGCGTGGCCACCACACGCACCAGGACGTTCTCCCCTCCCTGAGAGAGAGAGAGACAGAGTGTGTGTGTGTGTGTGTGAGAGAGAGAGAGAGAGAGAGAGAGAGAGAGAGCAAGAGAGAGAGAGAGAGAGCGCTCTCCATTACTTGCTGTAACAATTCACTTTTCTCAAGGATCCAGACAACTATTAAAGGGAAGAATTAAAATTTCTAATAGTCACGGGAAAGCTGAAACTATTCGGTACAAACTGGGAGAGAGAAGAAGGTCATGTGGCTCTTCGAGATTGCTCTTAAACCAGTGGTCGTGAAGGTGGGACTTGGGCGCAGGAACCTGAGGGGGAGCCAAGTTTATAATGAGAAATCGTATTAGTTTATCTTCTTCGTGGTAATTAGCTCAGGCTTGCTTTCTCATTTAACTTATTTAGGAAAACATCTCAGAGTCTGTCTGCTTCAGTCCGAGCCCTGCACTGGACTCTGGGCTGACAGCTCCGAGCCTGGAGCTGCTTCGGGTTCTGTGTCTCCCTCTCTCTCTGCCCCTCTCCCACTTGCACTTTGTCTCTCCCTCTCTCAAAAGGAAACATTTAAAAAGTCTTTCTGCTTTTTATTTACCAGTTAGAGGGAAATACAATAGAACACTATATATTTTGTAAAATCATGCATGTAGACACATGCACATGCATGATCACACATCATTCATTCGGAGGCTGTCCAAAGAGCATCTAGTTTAATTCTGACAGTGGCTGAGAGTAAATACTGGGCCCGAGGCCGAAAATAAGGTTCTGTTTTACTGTAGAGACTCTGTGACCCAATACTTTATAGCAGGATCGTGGAAGCTAAAATTCACTTCCTAAAACTGATACTCATCCCACTTGTTAGACTCACTATCTTAGAAAAATAGAAGGGAAGAAAAAAGTTTAGTGCGACAAATTACATGTATGTCAAAGCAGAGTCATTCTTATGTGAAATAATAATGTCTGGATAAAGTCGGGGGCAACGGCAATGACATAAGAAAAAAAGAGACACATGTCAAAAAATAATAAGGGCACGATTACATTTATGTTCTGCTAATACAATTTTCTATCGCAAGAGATAGAAGGAGCTAAAAACCCAAATAAAAGGACGTTCAGACAAAGGCTACATAGGAAATAAATGCGTCCCAGAGTGTTGGTATCTCTTGTTGCACAATAAACTACCCCATCTTTTATCAGCTGTTGCCTCGAGTTGTGCAGCTCTTCTGCCTCGTTCTGATCATTAGAAGATCATTAGTCCAGCCCAAGGGAGGGGAATTAGGTTCCTCCTCTTAAAGGCAGGAGTATTAAATAAGCCACCGTGACAGGCAATAGTCAATTAGAAGGATATATAGGGGAAATACATGTTTGTAATTGCAATAAAAATATACACTGATCACAAATAAGAGAACATCAGTCATATAAAGAAAGCCACAGTCTCTCAATGAGGGATGTATAGACCTATTCTAGTGCATGGAGATCCTATCCTGTTCCTAGATCAGAATGCTTAGTATTTTCAAATATCCGTTCTCCCCACATTAACCTGTAAATCAAAAATCCTTCTCCAAAATTCAGATGTTAGCTTCAATATTGAAAAAAAGTCAGAATAGAAAGAGGTTTGCCTTAATAGACATAAATCTACATATCATACATTTACAATAATTAAACCAAGATAGAGATGAATCAGGGATAGAAAGATCAGTGATAGTGCTAAAACTATGCAGGACTAAATACACATAAACATAGTTTAAAATAAAAAATAAGACATAGGCTGGAGTCAGTTATCCTGGGTTCAAATCCCAGCTCTGCCATTTACCGGTCATGTGACTTTGGAGGCGCTGTTTGGTCTCTCATTTTCTGGGTAGTTTAATGAGGATAATAATAGTATCTACCACACATGATCTTTATGAAGGTTAGATAAGACAACACAAGGAAAAAATAATGCAGAAATTCTTAACCCGGAACCCAATGATTCACAATAGAGTCTAGGGATGGATTTTAGAGGTTTAAGAACTTGAGGGAAAATTACAAATTTATATTGACTACCCTCTCACTGTAGTTTGTTACTGCTGCTGTTTATGAACACAGGCGCCAAACACAGACGTGTTGGCAGCACGTGTGGTTTTGTCAATGAGGAAATCACAGGTGGGGCTTATGTCAGTATTGGTTGTTAAGGTTGTTAAGGCCAACCCCGAAAGCACGTGCTAATGAAGGCCGCTCCACGCCCCTCCCAGGTGGGGACGGTCCCATCGCTTTCCGATGTTTCCATCGCGGTCATTTATTGATGAAAAGATGGCGAACAATTTTCACTGCTAACGTTTTGCGACACGGAGTGTTCACATGAGAATTGTCGATTCGTGTAAGGCAGCGTGGCCTTGTGACAAAGGTGTGCACACGCCAGCCGACCCTGAAACAGGGAAGGTGAGTGACACGGGGACAGCCATTCCGTGGTGTTTCTGGGAGGAAATTGCTATCAGAGCTGAAAGATGTTCGCAGGGTGCGGGTCATTCCTACTCTTCCCTCTTGTTCCTGAGTCTGTTCCCCGTGGCTCTTTCACCTGTGAACAATGACGCTTTTGGTTTTTTCCCAGTCATTTAAACATTTTGCTTTTATTTAAACATTTGTTTATTGCACTCTGTTTACATTAGCTTACTGCTGGGAAGATAAATTATAGTACATTAGTAAAACATATAACTACTAAAAATGACGTTCTAGACATTGAAGATACAGAGGTGAATAAGACCCAGTTCCCCATGTGAAGGAACCCACAGGCTTGTGGGCTGACAGAAAGATTTACCTAGATAAATTTGAAAATCTATAGACAATAGATTTCCAGTTTAATTTAAAAAAAGAAACAACGCATACACAGGGAAAAATATTGGAGTACATACAACACAATGTTAACAGATTTGAATCTGACCTACATTTTATTTCAGTCTTCTTGCTTATCTTCATTTTTCCATAGTTTTTGCAAAGAACATTTATTTCTTCTAAAATAAGAAAAAAACTGTAAAAGTTATCCTGAAATAAAATCTTGCAAGAGCTCATGATATTTGTTTGGTCCCTTGCTAGTTACTGTAAGGAGTTAGCTTTCCATAAGGAAAGAAACCAGAAACCCAGAATCTCAGCCCAGTGTGATCACGCCCACAGCAGGGCGCTGCATGTGTGTGTGTGTGTGTGTGTGTGTGTGTGTGTGTGTGCGTGTGCGTGTGTGTGTGTGTGTGCGCGTGATCTGGAGAGTTCGTTACATCCTGGAGCTTGCGTGGAGCCACAGCACAGAAAATTACTGATGAGCCAAAATGACTTTTAAAGATTATAAGACGTATCTTACTATGTCATCTGGACAATAAATTAAGCAAAAGCATATAGTGTTCTTGGGATGCACACTGCCCGCTGTAATGTGAACCACGAATGTAACCACATGCATAATTTAACACTGCCTAGTAGTCACATTGAAAAAGTAGAAAGAGGGGCACCTGGGTGGCTCAGTTGGTTGGCTCAGGTCATGATCTCCTGGTTCATGGGTACCTCGGGCTGTGTGCTGACCGCTCAGAGCCTGGAGCCTGCTTCAGATTCTGTGTCTCCCTGTCTCTCTGTCCCTCCTCTGCTTGCACTCTGTCTCTCTTTCTCTCTCTCTCAAAAATAAATAATAAAACATTAAACATTTTAACGTTATATGAATTTCTTCTGATAAGATGCTTCATATTTCATATTCTTCTACCATCTTTTTTGTCTGATATCTAAAGGCTGATCTTTTTTTTGGTAAATGACATAAGATTGTCTTCTAACCAAGTCATTCACTCATAACATGGATGTGTTGCGATTTGAAAGAGCCATTTGACTTTCTGCCAGTTGATATTCCCCCCCCCTACTTCCTGCAGGCCGAGAGCCATGTTTAAATTTCCCACAACCCTCTGAATCCCTAAATATTCCAGAAATTACTGTGCAATCCATTGGGGAGAGAAATTCCTGGGCGCACGCGCGCGCGCACACACACACACACACACCTCAACACATTCAGAAGGTTGATAAACTTTTCACAAGATATTCAAGTATGTATTTGCTTTAAAAACAAAATGTGTAACAGTAAAAAGAGAAGATATATATTTGAAAAGAAGTTCCGATATACATACTTTCAACAAGGGAAATGATCATAAACAAGGTAATATTCACATCTGAAAGGATACTTGTTCGAAAACATAGCAGTATCTTCAGGGGGAGAAAAGCGAGGCAAGGAAGTGAAACAAATAATCTTTACTCCGGCTTCAGACTCCGTAGTTGGTATGATGTTATTTCCATCATGAGGGAACTTTGTTCTCAGCAGGAGCTCGCTCTCTCTCTCTCTTTTAGATCAAACTAGTTAATTGTAGTTAACTAGTTAACTAGGCTCAAATATTCTATATCCATACTTCGTACTTCTGTCTGCTAGATTTATAGCTACCAGCCTGATGAAGTTTTAGGCAATGTCGGGGTGGTTTGGAGCTGACACCCAAGAAAGAATTCTCGAACACGTCTTTGGTGCAAAAAAAAAAAAAAATGATTTTATTGCAGCCCGGGGACGGGGCCCATGGGCAGGAGGCGCTGCACTGGGGTCCTGGCGGTAACGCATCACCTCCCCGCAGGTGGGAGGGGGTCAGGGGTAGAGTCAGTCTCCAGGGAAGTTTGGAAGCAGGGTTTGCAGGACCTCCAGGGGCTGGTGTTGCGGGGAAACGCCATTTATTACCGTTTAGTAAAACCTCAACCGTGAGACCCTCCAGATGTATATTAGGGGCCACACGCTTGGAGTCTGATTGCCGGCATAGACTTGGGGCAGTTGAGATAAAGGAAGTTTCCAAAGGAATTTTTATGTGTTAAAGTGGACTCGCAGGATCCTGGGGGTTGGGATAACGTCAGCTTAAGACTCTGAGATTCCCTTTTGCCCCCATCCGCCGCTGAGCACTGAGCTCCTAGAGGGAGGTCACTCTTCAGGATTCAGGGACTTGTCAGTGGGCTGTGGGCAGGAAGGGACTTTAATTTTTCATTTGCCCGAGTTTCCCACGTCACCACGGCAAGTACCTAAGCCCCTCCCCTGTGTTCTCAGGGGGCAGCAATGTCTGAGGAATATGGCACAGACCCCACCTGGGCGGTGTTAGCCTGTCCTTTGCCCTCAGCTTACCCCACGCCCCCTCATCAAAGCCTGGTCAGTTGCCATCTTCCATTATGGGTAAAGACAGTCTATTTAGTAGTTGCTGAGGTGGAATCTGGGTAGTCACCTGGAGAAAACATTGATTCCATATTCCACCATGTATAGAAGGATGAATTCCATATGGTGTTTCCAATTGTGACTCAAAAATCCAAAATGATTCAAAGAAAAATATTGACAAATTTCCTTTCAAGAGAGCTTCTGAAAGACTGGTAAGAGCATAGCTAGTTTTTCTTTAGTATATTTATTTTTTTCATACCTTCCAAATTTTATTCAATAAATATGTACCTATTAGAATAATCGTGGAGTAAAACAGAACAAACCCTGTTGTATGACACAATGAAAGCCAAAGAGAAACCTCAGATGGGGAAAACAGAATTGTCATTCACATCACAAAAAGGGTAGTTTCCCCCTGTCACTCGGTGTAGGCGACTCGAGTGTTAGAGAAACATGCGCAAAGTCTCAGTGACTCAACAAGAATAGCTTATTCTTAGCACATTACAGTTTCCCTCAGTGATTGGCTGATGGCTCTCTTCCCCATTATTCTCAATCTGGGATTGAGATTTAGGATGATAAAGTCGTGTAGGGGAGGAAAAAACTTTTTGTTCTACCCAGTTATGTTCATGCCTGGGGTCCTGCAAATTAAACTGAGCTAAAACAGTTAAACAAGGGGAAATGGAACAAAGGTTTGCGAATGCACGCAGCCTGTGTCCGCACGGGAGCTTCTTCATGACGGAGCTGAAGGGGTCGCTAAAACTTGGGCTGATTTCGCATCTTAGGAGAGAACAGTACATTCATGGACAAGTGATAAAATTGCACATCAAGGCTAATCTGATTATGAAGTAAATGGGTTTTGAGTTGGTAATTAATAAAACAGGGGATATGTGGAAATTCATTATAATATCATTTTTGTTCTTATATGTTAAAATTTCTACAACAAAAAGGAAAAGGAAAAATTACACTGATTAATTCATACAAAAAGAAATAGAAAGTCTAAACAAACCTATATATATTAAAGAAATTAAACCAATAAGCAAAGACCTTCCAAATTAGAACATACCAGGACCAGATGGGTTCATTAGAGAATAATACCAAACATTTAAGGAAGAAATGCCAATTCTCAGCAACCTCTCCGATAGATAGAAGCATCAGGAATACTTAC
>NC_043706.1:1454899-1467630 GCF_006229205.1 Suricata suricatta
AAAAAAAAAAAAAAAAACGAAGGGGGGGGGAAAGCAAGTAGCAGCTCCCTCTGGTGGATAGGCTTGGTTCGATGTGGTAGGTCTTGGAGTCTGTTCTCAGAGGCTCCGCCCCTGCCTGAGGCGAAATGAGCAGCAGGAGGTGAAGTGAGCACCTTCACAGACTCAATTGGGGAGTCCCCACCCCCTTCAGGATCGTGATTGCAATGGGGGAAAGGAAAAAAACAAAAAGAAAAAACCGAGTCTCTCTTAGTTTCAGATAGCTTTGCTCAAGACTCTGTGCGCTGCTGGAAATGAGCTGGGAGCTCCTACAGTTTAGCGCGTGCCTGGGGCCTCCACCGGCCACGGACTCTTTGTTGGGTGTCCCGTCGGTGTTCGCCCTTTTTTTCCCTGTGGGCACCCGGGATTCACGCAGTCCGTGTAGGGGGCGAGGTGTGCCATAGAAATGCGGTCCGTGGTCCCATTCCCAAAACCAAGTTCGAATTGCTCGCGCCTGGCGCAGTCTCTGCTCAGTCTGCTTCCCGCTGGGGAGCGCGCCTCCCCAGCGCAGCTGCTTCTCACAGCCACAGACACCTCTGATTCCCCTCCGAGATGGTTTAGGGCTGGAGGCTATTCCTTCTCTTGCGCCACCCCGGTTCGGGATTCCGGCTACCCAGCAGTTATCTATGGAGTGGGTTTCTGTCTCCAAGCGGCACAGCCAAGCGTTCTATACCTCTTCCCCAGAGACAGTTCTATGAGCGTGTTCCGACTCTGTCTCTTCCCTTTGTCTCTCGGGCGCTGCGCGCTTGCGCCACGTTGGGCTGGGGATCTTACCTCCCCTGCCTGTCCCAGGCTGGCCCGTCCTCGGATCTCCCCCGTTGGCCCCTACTCACTCAGATATCCTTGAGGTTCTATTCCTTCTGGAGTTCATATTTTCTCCTTCTGCTCTCGCAGATGAACGTAATATCCTTCTCAGTTCGAAAAATGGTGCAGACGGAGTTTACAGAGCTCCCTTCCTCTCCGCCATCTTGGCTCCACCCCTAAGTTTATTCTTTGAAAGTGTCCAGGAGGAAGGAATGCAGGTGCATGTGACAGAATGATTTGGCTCGATTAAATGAGGCCTCATGCCTTTCACATCCGCCTGGAAAATGATCAGTAACAGCAAAATATCTTTTAGTAATTATTTTAGGGGAGGAGAAGGGACGATTTGTGGTGTCTAGGTAGGAATTGCGTGTCAGTATTCAAAGTCCACCCGAGGACTATTAGAGGAATTTCTCCATGTCCTATCCTTACCATATAATTTCTCTCTGGTTCTTTGGCTTTACAGAAGGATTCTGTGCAGCAAAGCTGGTCTGGTTCAGTGCAGGAGGTTCGGGAAGGCAGTGAGGACAGAAATAGCACACTGAAATGGAAGAAACCCAGGAAAGATGGCTTGGCAGCCCGGGAGGCCGGGGTGGGGCTTCCGTCTGGCATCTCATCAAACGGATTTTTAGGCTTCTGTGGTGTCCGACTGCACTTACGTTCATTCCTGATTCAACTCAGTGCTTTGAAGTATTGATAATATAAAAGCAGTTTACCATTTCTGTTCACACCTAACAATAAGATAAACTGATGCCATGTATTTGTCTGCCCTTTATTAAAAGGAAATCCAATGGTTTACTTATTCAGCCTTTGTTGGGTGGCGTTCGTTTACGACTGTGTGTCTGTGCTAAATCAGCAGACACAGCCCCAAAGAGAGGGGGACCGTTCACAAACCATGTTGCATCCCCAGAGCGGAGGCTTGTAGGAGACACACGGGGACACAGCAGACGGCGGGCTCAGTGTTTTTGAGGCCGTGGGTAAGGCAAAGCCTCACAGAGAAGGTTCTGATGATGTGTATTAAAGAGTGAGTGGGAGGCTCACCGCGAGAGTGAAGATCAGAGGGTTATTCTCGTCATAATAAACACAGTGTGCGGGGCAGGAAGACACGGCAGAAAACGCTGGGAGATGTAGATGGCTACATGTGGCCGGATCACAGGAGTCAGTCGGGGACTGTAGGAGATGAGGGACTGTATGGCTCAGCAAGATTTTGCACTCCTCAGTCAGTGGTCTTAGTTGCGAAAAGCAAACACTGCATAGGGTTCACTTACGTGGAAAAGAATATCTACCTGGTCAGCTTTAGATCAATTCCAGTAGCCTTGAAAGCAAGCATCTGACTCTAAAACTGTCAGATTCCCTGAATATAATAAAGGAATACACACACACACACACACACACACACACACACACCTCCAGTGACCATGTCCCTGTGTACACATGTCTTCCCAAAGGACCCAGTAAGCAATGCAGAGACCATGAAGCATTATCAACAAGACATTACCTCAATCAGATTTTAACTTTCCAAAGTTAGTTCTGTAATGTGAAAATGAATTAGGAAGGGAGGTGAGAAATGAAAACCAGGCTCATTCAGTCATTATTGCAAGAGTCCAGAGAGCCTGCGAGGGAACCTCCGCTGAGGAGTGATCTTTGGGACATCAAGCCTGTGCTAGGACCCTTCCTTAGGAGCCTGGGAGTGAGAGGGTCAGAGGCCGGTGTGCTCGCAACAGCCCGGCCAGCGGGTCCAGCCCTGGGATGAAGCTAAATTCGAGCAGCCTTGCCTGTTTGAATCTTTTAATTTCTTAATTAGTCATCACTTCTCATCCATTTTTGTCACTTCCAATGGGATCTTTTGGACTGTGGGGAACAGCTAGTTGATGTGGAAACCATTTGACCACTTAACCCACTGTCTCTCACTCTTGCTCTCCCAGTTCACCACTCCAGACATGACTGCCCCAGTTCTCTACCCTCTTGGTACCTTCCGGGACCTGCATACCCTCTGTCCTTCCATTTTGATGACTTAAACGTGCAGTCTCTCCCCCTTGAATACTTTGACTCCACTCTTTATAGCTGACGTTTCCATGTTTAACAACCCATCTAGCCAAACCTTCTGCTTTAACAGACTGACTCTCCCTAATGACATTGCTTCTTCAACTTGATCCAGCACATTCTTCAACCTCAGAATCAGGAGATGGGTTGGGACCTTCCTGAGGCCACATTTCCAATTTCCAAACCATTACTTTTCCATCTGCATTAAAAGAACAGCAATGCTCTAGCCCTTGGAAACTGGTCTATCCATTACTTCACATTTCTCATCAAGAAGATTCTTCCTAGTTGAGTGGAGACTGAATGCTGCCTTGCTTCTTCCACTGGGTCTCGATGATGTCAGAGCCCATGTAGACCAGTCACCAGCACCTCAGCTTCTAGCTCCTTCCATCTCTGCTTTCCCAAATAACCTTTCCTTCCACTCTCTTTAGCTGCTCACATCCGTGGCTATTCTCTGCACCTGAGCATGAATCAAGATTAAGCTAAAATATTAAGTCCAGGGACACCTGGGTGGTGCAGTTGGCTAAGCACCTGACTCTTGATTTTAGCTCAGGTCATGATCTCAGGGTCCTGAGGTCAAGTCCCATGTCAGTCTCCACACTGAGCACGGAGCCTGCTTGGGATTCTCTCTCTCTCTCTCTCTCTCTCTCTCTCTCAAAAATAAACATGTAAAAAAATTAGTAGGACTATCCTGGCTGGTGTAAAAAAAAATATATTAAGTCTACGCAGTATGTAGTGATTTTCAAGAACATGACCTCTGGAATCGTAATGCCAAGGTTAAAATCCCAGCTGCCCGGCTACTTTGCAATCTGAGGCAGACCATTTGATTTAAACCTGAGTTCCATCATCTGAAAAATGGGGTAAATAATGATGCCAACTCACAGGGCTGAGTAAATATTAAATTAGGTAATATGTTTAATGTACTTAGTATGATAACTGACTCATGGAAAAAGCTCAGTGAATGTTAAATATGTCCTGTAGGGGCTGAGGGAGTTACGACTCGTCAAAGCACGTGTGATGGTGCCCTGGGGTAATGCATGTGCTCAAGGAATGGCAGCGGCTACGATTAACAGCACTAGCATCTGCAGATGATTCCAAACACACCCTCTTATTGGTGTGCAAAGACTTCTGCGCACAGCTGGAGAACACGACGCCACCAGGAGGGCTGGTGCCACTCTGAGAATTGAGCGGGTCATCAGCACCTGGTCCCCAAGGCTGGACCCAGAGTCTCCCCCGCATCCCCACCGAGCATGAGGTCTGCGGCCCCTGTCACGTTCCCCCCCCCCCCCGCCCCCACTCAGAACAAAGTGTCTGGACGATCATGGGTCAGAGTCACAATTCTTACGCCTTCTCCTGGGTAGGAATTCAAGTTGGCATCATGTTCAGAGAGGAGAGAAGGAGTAAGATCAGTGGCATCGTTATGACTTTTGTCCCTTTGGGTCCAAATACGGCCTTGGAGACTTCAGTCCAGACGTTTATCTTTAAGGCACAGAGAGAGCTGACGTCTGTTCCTTCGCTGCTCCCACACTCCCTCTGCGGTTCCCGGATAAGATTCGCAGTAGCCGCTTCAACAGCTCTCCTGTTGCTTAGAACATCTAATCCTACTTGTGTCCCTTCTGCTAATTTGCCTCCGACTTTAAACATAAAAACGCACCCAAATGAAGGCTCACATAAGCTCCTTCACCAACTTGAAAAATGGGCAGAGACGTGTGGCCGTCCTTTTTGAACTGCTGTCTGCTAAAATGGAAGAGCTGCTCAAACTTGAAGGTCCACACAAAACACCCGTGAACTGTGTTAAAATGAAAATCCCAAGGGCACCGGGGAGACTCAGGGGGTTAGTCAGGTCATGATCTCGTGGTCTGTGGCTCTGTGCTGCCGGCTCAGAGCCTGGAGCCGGCTTCGGTTCTGCGCCTCCCTCTCTCTCTGCCCCTCCTGCTCTTGCTCTCTCTCTCTCTGTGCAGGGAGTTTCCCCACGCCAATAAGCAGTGCTGTGTAGTCAGCCAAGTGTCCCACTGTTCAGCTGAATTCACCATCTAGCTGGAGACAGAATCAGATCCCGTAGGTTAGGGGCTCCATCCGACAGAGAAGTGTCCCCCTCTCCCCTCCCCTGCTTCAGACACCAGTCCCAAGTCCAGGACACCCCTGCACTTCTCTCTGACTGGCTATAAATCGTAGGTTCCGATGACATGGCCTTCCCTCCTCGGCCGTGACTAATTTGCTAGAACAGCTCATATTGCTCAGAGAAACCGGTTACCTACTAGATTAAAAGGGTGTAAGTCAGGACAGGCAGATGGCAGAGCTGCTCAGGGAAAGCGCATGGAGAGTCTCTGCCCTCCAAGGGCGTCTCTGCGCTCTCCAGCCCAGACGCGTTCTGGGTTCTCCAAATCCTCCTCGAGGAAGGACACGTACTTAGGCATGACGACGCAGGCAGGATTAATTAAATTGTTGTCCACTGGTAGTTGACTCGACCTCCAGCCCCTCTCTCCTCCCGGAAGGTCAGAGAGGTGGGGGTCCCTCTGGCGCCCAGCCCCCAACCACAGGAGCCTTACTATTGACATAACAAAACGCCTCTTCACTGGTCCACTGACCTAGGAAATTCTGTGGGTTTTAGGAGTTGTGTGCCAGCAAAGGGATGAAAACAAATACGGACTTCCTCTTCTAAAGCACAGTGTGGCAGACATGCACGCCTCGACGTGGAATTGCTGAACCGGATAGTAGGTCTGGTTTTAATTTTTGAGGAGCTCTATAACATTTTCGGTGGCTGCACACGGGTACTTCCCAGCAACAGTGTAGACGGTTCACTTTTCCCTACTTCCTTGCCGACAGCCCTTGGAACAGGTGTGAGGTGACATCTCATTGTGATATTCATGTGTGTTTCTCTGATGATGAGTGACGTTGAACATTTCTTCACATACCTGTTGGCCATTTATAGGTCTTCTTAGGAAAAATGTTCAGTTCCTCTGCTCATTTTTAAATTGGGTTTTTCAATTTTTGCTATTGAGTTGTATGAGTTCTTTATATATTTTGGATATTAAACCCTTATTAGATAACTACCCAGATACATGATTTGCAAATATTTTTTTTCTCATTTTAGTATGTGCCTTTCATTTCATTAATGATTTTCTCTGCTGTGCAGAAGCTTTTTAGTTTGATGTAGTCCTGCTTCTGTATTTTGGTTTGTATTTTCTCTGCTTTCACTGCCAAGTCCAAAAAAATCATTGTTGAGACCAGTGTCAAAGAGCTTAGCCTCTATGTTTTCTTCTAAAAGTTTTATGGTTTTGGGTCTTAGGTTTAAGTGTTTAACCCATTTTGAGTTAATTTTTGTGTAGAAAGTAAGATGGAGGTCCATCCAGGCTCATTCAATTTTTAAAATGTTTGCTTATATTTTTTGAGAGAGAAAGACAGAATGCAAGTTAGGGAGGAGCAGAGAGAGAGGGAGACACAGAATCTGAAGCAGGCTCCAGGCTCGGAGCTGTCAGCACAGAGCCCGATGCAGGGCTCAAACCCATGAACAATGAGATCATAACCCGAGCTAAAGTCCCACGCTTAACCGACTGAGCTGCCCAGGGGTCCCCCAGGTCCATTCTGCACGTGTCTGTCCAGTTCCCCAGCACTGTGGATTGAAGAGATTGCCCTTTCCCTGTTGTATGTTCTTGGCTTCTTTGTCATGATTTCATTGGCCAGGGTTTGTTTCTGAGCGATTTTGTTCCACTGATCTACGTGTCTGTTTTAATGACAATATCATACTGTTGATGACTACAGCCTTGTGAGACAGTTTAAAGTCAGAAAGTGTGAAGCGTCCAGCTCTGTTCTTTCTCAGGATTGTTTTGGCTCTTCGGTTTCTTTTGTGATTCTATGCAAATTTTAGGATTTTTTTCTTTTACTATGAAAAATATCATTGGGATTTTGATAGGGATTTCATTAAATCTGTAAATTGTTTTGGGTAATGTGTACATTTTAACATTAATTCTTCTAATCATATATATGGATATATATCTTTCCATTTTCTTAACGTCTTCTTCAATTATTTTCGTCAATGTCTTATAGTTTTTAGTATACAAATCTTCACTTCCTTGGTTAAATTTATTCCTAGGTTTTATCCTTTTTGATACAACTATAAATGGGATTGTTTTCTTTTTTGGTTAATAAAATTTCAAGTTGTATTTAAATCCCAGTTGGTTGACATACGTTGTACATTGTAATGTTAGTTTTACGGGTACAATATGGTGACTCATCGGTTCCATCCCTCACCCAGCGCTCATCACCACAGCGCCCTCCTTCATCCCCATCACCTAGTTCTCCCCCCCCACCACCTCCCTTCTGCTGGCCACCAGCGTGCTCCCTGCAATTAAGAGTCTGTTCCTAGGCTTTCCTCTCTCTCTTTTTCCCCCTTTGCTCATTTGTGTCTGACAGTTCACATATGAGTGAAATCACATGGTATTTGTCTTTCTCTGACTGGCTTATTTAGCTCAGCATTATACTCTCTAGCTCCATCCATGTTGTTGTCAATGGCAAGATTTCATCCTTTTTTATGGCTGAGTAATATTCTTTTCTAAATTTTTTTTTTTTTTTTGAGAGACAGCACAAGCAGGGGAGGGTCGAAGAGGGAGACACAGAATCCAAGCAGGCTCCAGGCTCTGAGCTAGCTGTCAGCACAGAGCCCGCCACGGGGCTCAAACCCACGAACCGTGAGATCGTGACCTGAGCCGAAGCCGGCCGCTCAACCGACAGAGCCACCCAGGCGCCCCTGACTGGGTAATATTCTATTGTACATATATACCACATCTGCTTTAAAATGGGTTTTCTTAATTTCTCTCAGGTAGTTTGTTATTAGAAACACAGCTGATTTTTGTATATTGATCCTGTATAGTGCAAGTTTACTGAACTTGTTTATTAGTTTTCTTAGATTTTTATGGTCTTTGGGGTTTTCTCTCTATAGTATCATGTCATCTGCAACAGTGATAATTTTATTTCTTCTTTTCCAATTTATATACCTTTTATTTCTCTTTTATTTTTTATGTTTGTTTATTTGTTTAGAGAAAGAGAGAGAGAGAGAGAGCAGAAGTGGGGGAAGGGACTGAGAGAGAGAGAGAGAGAGAGAGAGAGAGAGAATCCCTAGCAGGCTCTGCAATGTCAGCATGGAGCCTGACGTGGGACTCTAATTTCACGCTGGTGAGATCATGACCTGGGCCGAAATCAAGAGTCAGACATTCAGCTGACTGGCCACCCAGGCACCCTTGGTGCCTTTTATTTCTTTTTCTTGCCTCGTGGCACTAGCTCAGACTTCCGGTACCAGGCCCAATAGAAGTGGAGAGTGTGTTTACGCCCTGGGTTTACCCGTCTGTCATTCCCAGCTTGGGGACGGTAGTTGCTGATTTTTCAGCCTGTTTTGCTTTTTACTTGTTACTAGGATGGAGTGGTGCCTTCCAAATTCCTTATATACGGAGTCAGAAACTTGAAGTCTGTTTGCTAGTTTTTTATTTATGTTTTTGCCTCTGTGTTCATTATGAAATTGAACTATAATTTTTCTTTCTTAAGTTTCCTCCATTGAGTTTCCGTAGCAATATTATACTTACCTCCTAAAATAATTTATAAACCTTTTCTGTTTTCTGACATATTTTGTATAACAGAGGTTATCATTTATTTTAAGATTTCATATCACATGCTAATAAAATTATCTCAGCTAGAAAATATATTTTATCGAAATGTTGCTTAAACTCTTGATTCACTTTTCTGAATGGCTGTTTTTGAATCAGATTTTCTCTACCTTTCTAGGTTGGCTTTGATAACTGATACATTTTTATACATTTCCCATTTCTCTGTTGGAATTGAGGGGACTGAAAACAAATTTCATGATTTCTTGCATTTAAAATCTCCTAAGTGGCCCCTGAAAATACTGTTTGCTCATTTATGCAAGCACCCATCTCTCTATCCATTCACTCATTCACTCTTTTAAAAAGATGATTCAAATATTTCCCGAGGCGGTCCCGTACAGTTAGGGATAACGGAGTGTCTTAGCTGACCTTCGGGAAGGCGCGCTATGACCCTACCTCCTGACTACCACCCTGGGGCAGCTCTCTCCCGCTTCAACCTGGCACCCAGCCCAGAGGAGGGGGCCTGAGGCCTCCTGCTAACACCTCGAACGCAGACCTTCCAGACAAGCTCAGAGGACGGAGTGCCCTGTAGACACAGGACTCCAACCTCACCAGACACCGGGGGCCAGAACACGGAGTCACGGCGCCTGGAATTCCTGACCCACAGAATCTGCGAGATAATTTAACCCGTTAACTTTTGGAGTGTTACTCAGCAATAGATCACTAGTATTCACCGCAAGCCTTAAAAACATTTTCTTTTTAGTAAATAAACATTGTTTACAAAAAAATTCTGCTTTTTTCAAGATACCAGACTATTTATTATCAGAAACCATATTCCTTGAAAATCGAATCGCAAGGCTAAACGAAGACGCATAGTTGACCTCTCGTATTTCTCTTTTTATCCTGAGAAAACCGGTCCTGACGCGGACTGGCTGTGTGCGCGTCCGCCAGAGGGTCACGTACCTTCCCTGCAAACCACCACCGGCCACAGGGAGGGAAAAGACCATCGTTACTTTGGACGACTCGGGTTTGCGGAGACAGTGCGGGCCCACCACCCCAGTGCGGGAACACACGGGAGGCTCCCCGGCGGGAGGAGGGATGCGGGGCGCGGCGGGGGCCCAGCTGCGCGCGGGTCTGCGCCCGGAGCAGCCCGCACGTCCGCACCCCTGCGGGCCGCAGCCTCAGCTCTGCGCTCCTTGCTCTCCAGCACTCTTCCCTCCTTCCAGATTTGCTCGCGGGTCACCAGGCGCGCACACTTCCCAGAACGCCAGGCAGGTGCAAAACCTCGGCTCTCACTCCTTGGGGAGAAAGGGGCCCCGATGACCGAGAGTCGCGTTCTGTGCAGCAAATAAAGCCCCCACGCAACCCCCATGGTCTCGCCCCTCTCCTCTCCTTCCCGGCCCTTTGTTCCAAAGAATCAGGACTCGTGGTGCATTTGAGATGCATTCTTTGGATAAAATGGGCCACGAGCCGCGGGCAGCACTCCAACGTCTCCGCCTTTGGGCTCTCCAAGTCGGTGAGAGTGGAAGCAGATTGCTTTTGTGACAGAGTCCCCTTCACCGGCCCTTGGCTTTCTAAGGAAAGGTGCAGAGCGGGCCGTGGAGCCCGGGAGGGGGGCGCAGGGCGGTCTGTGGAGCCCGGGAGGGGGGCGCAGGGCGGTCCGTGGAGCCGGGGAGGGGGGCGCAGGGCGGGCCGTGGAGCCCGGGAGGGGGGCGCTGGGCGGTCCGTGGAGCCCGGGAGGGGGACGCAGGACGGTCTGTGGAGCCGCGGGGTGGGGTGCAGAATTGGGAGAATTGGGGGCAGTTTGGAGGGCTCCGTTGGGAAGGCGATTTTTCTTTCCTAGAAGCACCTGTTCTTTGGGCCACGTGCCTTTCAAAGGAGGATAAAGGCACTGAGGGGGGAGGGTTGGGAGCGTGTTTCTTACCGATTTCCCAGCCCCGCGTCCCCGCGGTCACTGCTTGGAGGGCTTGCGGGTCAGGGTTTCTCGGCGGTGGGTTCCCGTAGACAGTCCTGGAAATCCGAGTTCCCGAACCACCTGGACCGGTCTGAAATATTAAAGGGGATACATTTGTGTTCCATTTCATGAAGGCGGTTTAGAAAAGCCAACTTCTGCGCGGTGGGGATGTAGCTCAGTGGTAGAGCGCATGCTTAGCATGCATGAGGTCCCGGGTTCGATCCCCGGCATCTCCATCCTTTTGTCCCCGCACCGGGGACACGGCCTGCTTCTTCTGGCCCGGGCCCCCCCCTCCGCAGAAGCCGATTCGTCCCCTCCCCCAGCCTCGGCCCCCGCAGCGGTGAGCGCGGCTGTGCGAGGAGCCCCACCGCCGTCTCCACCGCCTGCCCGGCCGCGCCGGACTACAAAGCGAATCGGGAGCTGCTCCCCCCGCCCCCGCCCCCGCAGCTGCAGGAAGAAAGCCTTGGTGACTTGGTGACGTTTGTCCGCGGAAAGTCTGCTCCAAAAGATTTGCGGACGAATCCGTATCTTGGCCGAGTTTCGAGTCCGAGGCCGCCGGAGGCTCCCCGGGCGGAGGCCCAGTGGCAGGCAGGAGGGTCCCTCCGGGGGTGCGTGGGGTGCGGCCGCGCGTGGGCACCCCTCCGCCAGCCCGGGGGCGCTGGGGCCGGGAGCGCAGGCTGCGGACTCGCGGCCGAGAACCCGCTGCCGCTTACCGGCTCCCGCGGTGAGGACGCTCTGCCGTCGCCCCTCGGTGCTCCAGCTCCGCCGTTGGCAGGTCCCAGAACGCGGCGTCGGGTCCTGGTGCCTCAGCCTCCCCCTCTCCACCTGGGACCCCGTCACCTCTGCCAGCAGGCGGTTTAGGACACGATTTCCTGCAGCTTCGCCCCCCTCCCGCCCCCCAGGCAGGCCTCCGGCCGCTTCAGAGTCCCAGGGACCGCAGACACGACCCAGGGGCGCCGCAGATTGCTGGCAGGTGCAGGCCTGAGCGGCGACCGGGGCCAGCATCCTTCACGTCAGACCTAGTGTTCCGGTCTGTCACCTCGGCGGGCCGCGGGGCTCCGACGGTCTCCTCTGAAAGTCTCTCCAAACACCGTCAGCGGCGGGAAGGGGCCGAAGGCAGGTCCTCTGCGGGTTTATGCCTTTCTCGGTCAGGCGTAGCTTATCTAGAGATGCCGCTGGCCACTCGGATGGTCACACATATCCGAGCAGTCCCCAGGCCGGCCAAGTCAGGGCAGAAGAGGGCCCCAGTGGGATGGGAGTTCCGTTCTCCACGTTCAGTTCAGCTAAGTAGAGAGGGAGGGCGCTCTCTCCTTCTCCCCCACCCTCCTTCCCGCTCCTCCCCCTCTCTGCCTTTGTCTCCCCCTCTCTCAATCGCCTCCCACACCTCCCTCTCCCTCTCCCCTCTCCCCCTGAGACCCCTACTTTGCAAAGCTGGTCATTGGGAAGAAAGTAGACCACCTAACAATTGAGGGCCCTCTGGGACAGAAGGCATGTACCCTAAGCCCTGCTACCCCAGGATTAAATTTGGAAGGATCTCTCAGTGATCTAAGAGGCTCGGATCTAGACTTAAAAGTTTCCTGAAATAAAATTACCCTGGAAAAGGGGAGCTAATGTTGATAACTTGGGGCTACGTCTTCATAAGGGAGGACTGGTTTTAATGTGTCATGTGATTCTGGCTTCTGAGAGAAAAAAAATAATGCCCTTAAGAGTATTTCAAGAGATCTCGTTTTTTGTAGTTTTTCAGTCCAAAGAATATTGAGGGGAGCAAAGAGAGAAAGCAAAGTGGCCATTTTCTTAGAACATAGAAATGAGCAGAGAGCTGACATCGGGTGGGAAATTCTATTTGCTGATCTTTATTCCATAGCATTGAAAAGGCTAAAGACTCCTTTTATTTAGCAACAATGAACCTTCTCTGAGCTACACTGAGTCTGACTCCATGTAGCAGTTTCTACAGCCTTGTGGCTAGAGAAATTTAGAGGTGAACCTAGGTCATTTCATGAAAAAAAAATACACATTGTTCTTTTCATTTTAAGGAGAATGAGGTATAGCTGGCCCACATGGTAGAACAGGGTACTCCTCAAACTGTTTAAACTCTTTTTTTTTTTTTTGTAATTTAAAAAATAGTTGATTGTCAAATTGGTTTCCATATAACACCCAGTGCCCTTCCCCATAAGTGCCCTCCTCCATCACCACCATCTCTATTCTCCCCCTCCCCCTCCCCCTTCAACCCTCAGTTCGTTTTCAGTATTCAATAGTCTCTCAAGTTTTGTGTCCCTCTCTCTCCCCAAACTCTCTTTCTCTCTTTC
>NC_043706.1:1467730-1470088 GCF_006229205.1 Suricata suricatta
GTTTTTTCATGCAATTGTGAATGGGATCAGTTTCTTGATTTCTCTTTCCGCTGCTTCATTATTGGTGTATAGGAATGCAACTGATTTCTGTACATTGATTTTGTACCCTGCAACTTTACTTAATTCATGGATCAGTTCTAGAAGGCTTCTGGTGGAGTCTGCTGGGTTTTCCATGTAGAGTATCATGTCATCTGCGAAAAGTGAAAGTTTGATTTCTTCTTTGCCAATTCTGATGCCTTTTATTTCCTTTTGTTGTCTTATTGCTGATGCTAGGACTTCCAGCACTGTTAAACAACAGTGGTGAGAGTGGGCACCCCTGTCGTGTTCCTGATTTCAGGGGGAAAGCTCTCAGTTTTTCCCCATTAAGGATGATATTAGCTGTGGGCTTTACATAAACTGCTTTTATAATGTTTAGGTAAGTTCCTTTTATCCTGACTTTCTCAAGGGTTTTTATTAAGAAAGGGTGCTGTATTTTGTCAAATCCTTTTTCTGCATCTATCGATAGGATCATATGGTTTTTATCCTTTCTTTTGTTAATATGATGGATCACATTGATGGATTTACGAATATTGAACCAACCCTGTAACCCAGGAATGAATTCCGCTTGATCATGATGGATATATTTTTTTAATATGCTGTTGAATTCGATTTTCCAGTATCTTTTTGAGTACTTTTGCATCCGTATTCACTAAGGATATTGGTCTGTACTCTTTTTTTGCTGGGTCTCTGTCTGGTTTGGGTATCAAGGTGATGCTGGCTTCATAGAATGAGTTTGGAAGTTTTCCTTCTATTTCTATTTTTAGGAATAGTTTGAGAAGAATGGGTATTAGCTCTGCTTTAAATGTCTGGTAGAATTTCCCTGGGAAACCATCTGGCCATGGGCTCTTATTCATTGAGAGATTTTTGATAACAGATTTGATTTCTTCACTGGTTATCGATCTCTTCATGTTTTCTATCTCTTCCCATTTGAATTTTGGCATTTAGGAATTTTTCCATTTCTTCTAGGTTGTCCAGTTTGTTGGCATATAATTTTTCATAGTAATCTCTGATGATTGCTTGTATTTCTAAGGGATTTGTTGTGATAGATCCTTTTTCATTCATGATTTTGTCTGTCTGGATGCTTTCTCTTTTCTTTCTGAGGAGCCTGGCTAGAGGTTTATCAATTTTGTTTATTTTTTCAAACAACCAACTCTTGGTTTCATTAATCTGCTCGACTATTTTTTTGGATTCTATATTGTTTATTTCTGCCCTGATCTTTATAATTTCTTTTCTTCTGCAGGGCTTGGGGTGCTCTTGCTGCTCCCCTTCTAGTTCCAGTAGGTGCTCTGTTAGATTTTGAATTTGCGTTTTTCTAGTTTGTTGAAATAGGCATGGATTGCAATATACTTTCATCTTAGAACTGCCTTTGTTGGTTCCCGGAGATTTTGGATTTTTGTATTTTCATTTTCATTTGTTTCCATATATTTTTAAATTTCTTCTCTAGTTGCCTGATTAGCCCAATCATTCTTTAGTAGGGTGGTTTTTAATCTCCACATTTTTTGAGGTTTTCCAGACTTTTTCCTGTGGTTAATTTCAAGTTTCATAGCCTTGTGATCTGAAAGTGTGCATGGTATGATCTCTATTCATTTATATTTATGCCCCAGTATCGATCTATCTTGGAGAATGTGCCATGTGCACTTGAAAAGAAGGTGAATTTCCTATCTTCAGGATGCCGAGTTCTAAATATATCTATCAATTCCATCTGCTCCAATGTGTCATTCAGGTCCATTGCTTCTTTAGTGATTTTCTGTCTTGTTGATCTATCCATTACTGTCAGTGGAGTATTAAAGTCCCCTGCAATGAGCACATTCTTATCAACAAGATTGTTTCTGTCTGTGATTAATTGTTTTATGTATTTGGGTGCTCCCAAATTTGGTGCATAGATGTTTATAATTGTTAGCTCTTCCTGATGGAGAAATCCTGTAATTATTATATAATGTCCTTCTTCATCTCTTGTTACTGCCTTTAAAGTCCAGTTTGTCTGATATAAGTATGGCTACTCTGCCTTTCTTTTGGCTTCCAGTCGCATGATAGATATTTCTCCATCCCTTTACTTTCAATCTGAAGGTATCTTCAGGTCTAGAATGAGTCTCTTGAAAACAGCAAATAGATGGATTTTGTTTTTTTTATCCATTCTGCTACCCTGTGTTGTTTGGTTGGAGCATTCAGTCCATTTACATTCAGTGTTATTATTGAAAAATATGGGTTTAGAGTCATTGTGTTCTCCGTAGAATTCATGTTTATAGTGGTGTCTCTGGGGCCTTGTATTCTTTGCAACATTTCCCTCATAGAGTCCCTCTTAGGATTTCTTATAGGGCT
>NC_043706.1:1470188-1475762 GCF_006229205.1 Suricata suricatta
TCTCCTTCTATTTTGAATGACAGGCTTGCTGGGTAAAGGATTCTTGGCTGCATGTTTTTTCTGTTCATCACATTGAAGATTTCCTGCCATTCCTTCTTGGCTTGCCAAGTTTCATTAGATAGGTCTGTAATCACTCTGATAGGTTTCCATTTGTGCGTGAGGACCCTTTTATCCCCAGCTGCTTTCAGAATTCTCCCTTTAACTTTATATTTTGCCAGTTTCACTATGAAATGTCGTGCTGAAGGCCGATTCAAGTTACGTCTTAAGGGAGTTCTTTGTGCCTCTTGAATTTGAATGTGTATTTCTTTCCCCAGATTCGAGAAATTCTCAGTTATAATTTGGTCAAATATCCCTTCAGGCCCTTTCTCTCTGTCTTCCTCTTCAGGAATTCCTATGAATCGGATGTTGTTCCATTTGATTGTATCACTCAGGTCTCGAATTCTCCTTTCCTGCTCCTGGATCAATGTCTCTCTTTTTTTCAGCTTCCTCTTTTGCTATAACTACATCTCTAATTCACCTATTCTTCTCTCTGCCTCTTCAATCCTTGAGGTGGCTGCCTCCATTTTATTATTCACCTCATTTATAGTGTTTTTTTAACTCGTCACACATATTTTCAAAGGTCCTAGTCATTGTCTCAGTTGCGCCTTTGATGCTTTTTTCGACCCCAGCGATTAATTTTATGACAAGTTTTTTAAATTCTCGTTCAGTGATGTTGTTTAGGTCTGTGTTGAGCAGTTCTGTGGCTGTGACTTCTTCCTGGAGATTCTTCAGGGGAGAGTTCCTTCGTTTTGTCATTTTGGCTAGTTTTCTGTCTCTTGACAGTTTTAAAAGCTTGTTTTGCACTGTGCACCTGTTAGTATTGCTCTGTTAAAGGAGGCTTATTGACTGTCCAGGGACTGTCATTTCAGGAAATATTCTTTTAATGGTGTCTCTCAGTTTCTCTTGTTGTGCCTTTGAGTATTTTATTTCCCTACTCAGTGATATTTGGGACTCGCTGTCATGCACACTTTGGCTTGTTTCTTGGGGGTAGCCTCAGGCATATTTGAGTTTGTCTTCTCTCTGGAGTCTGTATTTTCTCCTTGCTCTCTTGCAGATGAGAGTAATGTCCTCCTCAGTTCAATAGATGGGGCCGACAAAGTTTACAGAGCTCCCTTCCTCTCTGCCATCTTGGCTCCCCCTCCTCAAACTGTTTAATCTTAAATTGTGACCATGGGCCTCTTGGTAATTGAAAATAAGATGCGTCCAGGGAGGTAGAGCGCACAGAAGCTAATGTCTCTTCTTTCCTGTCTGTACTGGGACTGAAGGTATGGAGAGAGAACAAACCAGAGGAGGAGAGGAGCTAACTACGCTTCTCACAAGGACATCGTGCACACCACCAGGGTCTCAGCAGCATGCAGCAAGTCTGAGAGAGTTGAAACACTCGAATTGGGGTCGGGTTTAGGGTCTAGGAATTCCTTGAACCCTCAGGTCTGGGCTCCTGGGAGTGTACAGGTGTTTTCTCTTAGCAGTTGAACATCTTCTTAATTAGTGAGCTAGACTGCATTCTCCAGAGAAACATACCAGTGTGTGTGTGTGTGTGTGTGTGTGTGTGTGTGTGTGTGTAGACAGAGACAGAGGGAGAGATTGATTTTAAGGAACTAGCTAGCTCAGCTGTGGGAGCTTCCAAGTCTGAAGTTTGCAGGACAGGCTGGAAAGTCTGGAAAGCGTTTATGTGCAGTCTTGAGTCCAGAAGCAATCTGGGAGCAGAATGCCTTCCTCCTTGGGCGAATTCACTCTTAAGGCCTTCAAGTGATTGGATGAAGTGCTTATGAAGTAACCTGCTTCAACTCAAGGTCTATGAATAGAATGTTAATCACATTTTAAAAAATATGTTCACAGACACAATTAGACTGGGTTTTGACTGGACAGCCGGGCACCACAGCCTAGCCGAGTTGACACATAAACTGTCACACGTTGTTCTTGGATCCTACCATTGTCTTGTGTAAAATCTTGTCTAACAAAAAGTCTGCCAATTCTCCAGGGCAGCAATGATCTCTGTATTTGTGAAGAAATCAGAACCACTTTAAGGAGGAATGGGTGTGTGTTCTAAGAAAGCTACAGTATCAGGGCCCACAGATACATTGTTTTGTTAATTAACATGTGAGCCACTAAGGACAAAGACCATTTCTCTACCCTTTGCTACTTTTTGGGGGGGCTGCATTCATAGCTTTGAAACTGTAGAATCTATAGAAATGGTAGCAACACACGATTGCAGAAGAGGCTGGGCTGCGTGTGAAGCAAACAGGCTCATGAGGCCCGCGCTGGCCTCCAGCGCCACCTCCATATTATTCTTCTGATGTGATCGTGTGAACGCTTATGCAAAACATTCTGGTGTTAAAATTACTTATGAGATATTTCAGGTATCAATACAGAGAATGTTACAATAGACCTCACAAAGTCATTATCCAAGTCTCTTTTTTCTAGGACAATGCCTGACCCCTCACTTTTCATTTCCCTTCCTCCCTCCATGTGGACCCCTGCAGTCTACACTGTACACTCGAAGCTGCTGCACTGACCCCGAGCGGCCCACTCTGCCCTCTGTGGCCCCGCCACCCGCACCACTGCTGTCTTCTCCAAAGTGCCTTCTCCTGCACCCCCTGGCCACCTGGTCCCACATCTCACTCACCCACTCTCCCCACTTTCCCTGCTCTCTCTCCTCCTCCCTTAGGCCCCCTTGGAGGCTCTGGCCACTGTGTTCCTCACGCAGTTTTCGCTTTTGCTCCCCTTTAATGGCCCCTTGCCCGGTTACCCCCATTTGACTCTTCCCCGAGCCTCCACGGTACCCTGTTGTTAACTCTTCCTTCCCAGCCTGACGCTGTCCCCTTCCCACACGCATCGGGGTTGCAATTCTGAGTGGCCCTTATTTAGTTCCACTGTCTCCCCGCGTCTGGTTGTTTTCAAGAACTTTGGACCTGATCACTGATCAAACATATATTTCTCCTTGTGCCTGCCTGCCTTCCCTTTCCTTTTCCTTCCTCCCTCCCTTCCTTCTTTCTTCCTTCTTTTCCTTCCCTCACTCCTTCCTCCCTCCTTCTTCCTTCCCTCCCTCCTTCCTTCCTCCCTTCCTTCTCCACCTCCCTCTTTCCCTCACCTTCCTGCCTTTCTTCCTTCCCTCCTTCCTCTTCCTTCCTTCTTCCTCTCTCCCTCCTTCCTTTTTTACTTTCCTTCTCAACTTTAATTTTTGTCCAGCGTTTTAGTTAGGGTATAGGAAAATCCCCCACTTTCCTCCCGTCACCTCTTATTCAGTAGTTCCCTTTCAAAATAAATTTATTTCAGTTAAGTTTGGGACAAAACACTTAGTTCTTTCTCAGAGGGTAATTCCCTGGATGGCCACAATCAAACAACACGAACTACACGGCTGAGACCATGGAAGTTTATTACCTGGCAGTTCTAGAGTCCATAGAGGCTACACATCCGAGATCAAAGTGCGGGCAGAGATGTTTCTCCTGCTCCACGCCCCTCCCCCAGCTTTTGCCAGTTTGCTGGAATCTTCTTTGGCTTGTGGATGCATCACCTGCATGCTGGTGTTCATGTTCACACGTGTGCACGTCTGCCTCCAAATCTCCCCTTTGACAAGGACAAAAGTATATGTGGACCCATGGTACGTATATAACATACCAGAGAGCCCCACTCACTCCAGGGTGACTTTATCTCCACTAATCACACCCCATTCTGCAAGTCAGATGTCAACATGTGGATGTTTAGGGGCGACAGTTCCACTGGCGACACCTGTTAGCCAGGAGCAGGTCGACTCATCCTTTTGCTTTGAAAAAAACTTTTTAATGTTTTTGAGACAGAGAGACACAGAGCATGAGAAGGGAGGGGCAGAGAGACACAGAATTGGAAGCAGGATCCAGGCTCTGAGCTGTCAGCACAGAGCCCGACACAGGGCTTGAACCCATGAACATAAGATCATGACCTGAGCTGAGGAAGCCCCAGACTCAACCGACTAAGCCTCCCGGGTGCCCCAGACTCACCCTATTCTCAACCGGGGAAGCGCTCAGAGGGTCGTGAGAAATCACTGCAATCACGAAAACTCTCCAGGCCCCATACTCCCTCAGGTCGCTATTTTTAGTCTAAGTCAAGCAATTTTACATCAAACTGGCCCACAGTCTCATGTTGTTTGCTCTTTCACGGCAGGCACGCAGTCCTTCCCCGCACAGGTCTACTCCTAGGAGACGCTCACTGGAACGGGCTCCCTGGGCTCTGCCTCTTCTTATTCTCAGGCTCAGTTTATTTAACGTGCCTTCCAGACCTCCCACTACCGGGCCTTGGCCGGATTTATTTCATTGAGTCTTGGCACAGATTCCTATTTTGGTTAAATGCCTGGGATTAACTTCAAAGTATTAGAGACATTTTCAAGGGCTACTTGTATCATTTGTAGACACATGAAAACATTTTTCTAGAAGAAAAATCTAATAAATTAAAGAGAAATGACTAAGAAAGTGTACTGAGCCATGTACACACTTCAGAGTGTACTATGTACTTCACTGTTACCAGCCCTGTTAGGCGTTCATCGGCTACCTTGTATTTCTTTTATTGTAACACTGATACCATTTTTAACATTTCTGGCTTAGCCTATGCCATCTGCGCCGTCTTGCACCTCGTTGTATCCACAGGCGTCAGTCAGCACCCGACACGCACTCGGCTCTCAGCAGTCCAACTCTTGCTCGGCAATGCCTCACTGAAAATGGTGGCATTCCAATTCAACTTTAAAAATTATTTTTTATTTTTGGGGGGGCACGAACAGGGTAGGGCAGAAGGAGAGAGAGAGAGGATCCCAAGCAGGTTTCACGCCCAGCACAGAGCCTGTGTGTGTGTGTGTGTGTGTGTGTGTGTGTGTGTGTGAATCCCACCATCCTGGATCATGACCTGAGCCTAAATCAAGAGTCTGATGCTCAACAACTAAGCCACCCAGGCGCCCCCCAGTTGCACTTGTGTGACTGAGATTTATTCAGTCCCCATCATAAACAATGCATCTAATTAGAATGCAGAAATGCCAGGGTCCCCGGCCCATTACGACTTGGGGTGCTGGCTTCCACACTCAGCAAACGCACAGCATCGGGAGGACACGGTAAACACTAACACGCTAAATTTAAAACTGACCATCTGGTTCGCAGACACTAAGTTTACACACTCTACCAAAACATTGTGAGTGGAATAGAAAATGGCAAGGTCAGAACGTATGACTCAAGAAGGGACTTGAAAACCACTTTGCGATCCGAAGGCCTGGCCATGCAGAGCTCCTCCTGGCCTTGCTGGGTCGGATGCAGAATGCACAAGTCTTCCGTCTTGCGTTCCAGCCCGGCGGCGGCCCCGACTCACCCGGGGACCTCGCGCCCTCCGGCGGCTCCTCCTGCTGATTCAAGGCAGAAAACCGAGGTGCAGCCCTCGACGGCGTAAGAACGAATGCTTCCGTGTGCGACGTTTAAACGAGCGGAGTCTCGGTAGCGCCCGCGGGACTCGTGGGAAGAGTGCACGCGGGCGGCCTCTGGAAACCGCAGACCGGAGCGCGGCGCCGCCACGCGTGCACCT
>NC_043706.1:1475862-1485690 GCF_006229205.1 Suricata suricatta
GAGGGGGGACGGCGGGGGGGCGGGACGGCGACCCCCAGGAAGCCGCCGGCCTCGGCCTGACGCTACTTCCCGGGCAGGGCCCCCCGGAACCGTTAGGAGCCAGCTGGTTTAGGTTCGGCTCGGCTCGCTTCTCGGAGCGCCCCTGCACCCACCTGCTTCGCGGGAGGGCCTGGGGGAGGGGCCTCCCCGGAAGGTTCCCGGAGCCCGCGATCGCTGCGCCGTCACTCGCTCTAGCCCCTTCCCGCGCCCAGCACCCGGCGCGGCCCCCGCCTTTCCCGCCGCCGCGCCGGTCCGGTCCGGGCACGTTCCCGGGACTGGGAGGTTCGCGCATGCGTGGTGTCGGGCAGGCGCGGGTCTACACCCCGGTGTCTAGCGCGCGAGCCCCCGCCCCCGCGATCCCGGCCGCAGCGCAGCTCCCCCGCCCCCGCGGTTTGATCCCCGAAGTCCCGCCGCCCTGCGCGCAGCGGGCTCCGTGGCTTAGCCGGCTAAAGCGCCTGTCTCGTAAACAGGAGATCCTGGGTTCGACTCCCAGCGGGGCCTGCGAGGTTCTTCGTTTTAGCGATTTATTCCAATTTTTAAGTCTGAAATCATGTCTAATCTCAATCTCAAATCTGCTGCTTGGAGCTCTAGTCTCTGGCACCTCGCATCACACGTGCATTCTCGGTGACTGGCCCTCTGCCGCTGGCTTGTCCTGTGATTCTAGTGTAGCTTTAACTAGTCGGGTGTTTGGGGTCAGTTACCGACTTTCTAAAATAAAAATTGGAAAAGAGTTCATTGGAGCTATTTGAAAATACGTTCTGCTGGCTCCAAGCCATCTGACTCACATCATTATCGATTTTAAAAAATTGTTGCAATTTATTAAACTCTTACCACGTTGCATTTTGTGTATTTTCTCACCAATCTTTAAATCCCTAAAAATCCTCAGAAGCTGCATTATTATGCACATTTTGTGGATGAGAAAACAGAATCGGAAAGAAGTGAAGTAACTTGCCCAAACCATAGCTAGTCAATGACTACCCACGCCAGGGCGTAAGCCTGGTATTGCCCACTTCAAATTCATGGCCTTGCATATAAAATGATTTTACGTATAAAATCAAACAGTATCCAGTATGGTGTAGAATAATAGTTCTTTGAATCGCATGACACATGAACTCATTAGATTAACCTGTCTGTGACCACTGCCCAAAACAAAAAGCCAACAGACATACCGGCAAGTTTTGTGTATTCTTTCAAGATGTTCATTGACCTCCTTGAGTTCTTGGGTGTCCAGAAATCACTGGGGGAGAAATCCTTGACTTTCATAAGTCAATAGGTTAAACCAAAGCCGGTGTTAAGCAATCATCAGATGTTCTAGGGACGCATCTTCCTTCTTGATGTCACTTTCCATAGGACTCTCAGTGCCTTCCTAAATTGACTTCCAATAGGCCATCAGAGGCAGACATCTGGTCAAAGTGGCCTCGACTCTGGGCCAGCATGCCACTTTCCAGAAGTTCTATATCTGCATCTGAGATCATGGAAATGAGTTCTGAAAGGGGTTCTCCATGGACAAACAACCCCCAGAGCTGGTCTCAGGAAGTAGATCTGCCTTCGTCTTTTTAGCTGACCGTTATGAAGCTCATTTATTCATTCTTCATTTATTAAAAAAAATAGGTTGTACACGTATTCACCCAACATGTGGGAAGGTAAGCTCCACGGTTCTGGTCTCCACTTCAAAAGAGGTAAGTAAGAGCTTAGTGGGGAAAGAGGAGAAGACAGAAATCAGTTACATACTCACAAAGAGACACATAATGTCACAGCTATAAATGCTACAAAAGAATGGCTAAGATTTAGGAGAACATATGCGAGAAATTGCATTTAATCAGGGAAGTCAGAGAAGCAGAGATTTGAGTTGCAAAGAAGAGGAAGAAATGTAGGAAATTGAGTCAGAGTGTGCAGTCATCCGGGCAGAGGAAACAGGGTAAGCAAGTAGGATCAAAGGAAAATCAATGTGGCTGAAGGGAGAGGGTCCCCAGGAGCAAGATGAGAAATGAGGCTGGAAAGGGGGGCACTAAGCCATGTGGGGTGTTTTAATTTTATACTAAAAGCAGCCACAGTGCATGTAGGATTTTACATGAACACGTGATCATTATGAAAAATTAGTGCCTAAGAGAAACAATTGTGCAATTCCAGATTCATTTTCCTGGGTTATTTATTGTTTTCTTTTTGGAATAGACTTAAAATAGAAGAGATTTTAAGCAACGTAACCAGAGGTACAGAAAGCGTATATGTAAGAAATCATCAAAGGGAATTGGCGTCAGGTTTTAAGGGAAAACAAATTCCTCCAAATTGAGGAAGAGCCTATTTCTGAAAATCCCAGGGTAGGCAGGCAGAGGGGTATTGCTCACAAATGACTCCTTTTCAAGATGTTTTTAGGGGCACCTGGGTGGCTCAGTTGGTTAAGTGTCCAGCTTTGGCTCAGGTCATGATCTCACAGTTCATGAGTTCAAGCCCCACGTCAGGCTCTGAGCTGTCAGCCTGGAGCTGCTTTGAATTCTGTGTCTCCCTCTCTCTCTGCCCCTCCCCCAGTCGCACTCTGCCTCTCTGTCTCAAAATGAATAAACATTAAAAAAAGAGATGTTTTTAGGGTAAACTTTGGCAGAAAAAAAGTCAATACATCCATTCCCTTTGCTTAATTGTAGGCCAGTAAGGAGAAATCCTCCACTCTTTCTTTACTCAATGGGCGAACTCACTATATGCTAGCGGGCAGCCATTTGTGCTAACAGGGAGTTCTCTGTGGAAATTTAGACTCTCCATTCTGTTTCTTATTGGATGTTCCTAACTACTGATGTAAGAGAATTTGAAGGTCAAGTCTTCTAAGTTTGTTTTGTTTTGTTTTTGAGCTCCAAGAAGGGTTGTCAAAGGGTTGTCTTCTGAAGCTCAGCAAAAAGTTGAGTGGGTCTCTTAATGGTGCAAAGAACTCCTAAGATTCTGCACTGGGAATAAATTAAAAAGTGAATTCAATCCAGAGACACTTTCCTCTCTCTGGAGAAAGTAGTATTCATTCAATGGATCAAATTATTATTGTAAAAAAAATTAAATCTGTGTACATGTAAGTCCAGGGATAAGGCTGGAATTTAAATGACTGATTATGCACAGAAGGACGGGAACATGGAGTTTGGGGCAAAAAAGTCTGTAAGCATGTCCTAAATCTACCATTAACCAAATGGAAGCTTTAAGTGACTTGTCTATCCTAATTTAGATTTCATTCTTTTATTTTGCTTTTAATTATTCCTTTTAACATTTACTTAAATGAAAGAGAGAGAGAGAGAGAGAGAGAGAGAGAGAGAGAGAGAGAGAGAGAATATGAATGAGCAAGCAGGGGAGGGGCAGAGAGAGAGAGGGAGACACCGAATCTGAAGCAGGTTCCAGGCTCTGAGCTGTCCGCACAGAGCCTGCCATGGGGATCAAACTCACCAACAGCAAGTTCATGACCTGAGCTGAAGTGGGATGCTCAGCCAACTGAGCCACCTAGGCACCCCTCTGTTTGGTACTTTCTAACATTTTCTATCTCTTTGTTAAAATGCTCACTTTGCTCATGCTTGTTCTCTTGACCTCAGTGAGCATCATTACTAGAGTTACTTTTAATTTTTTAACAAGTAAATCACACAATTTCATTTCATTAGCAGCAGGTCATCAGGTACTAGAGGTTTATCTTGTTCTTTTGTTTGGAACATCTTTACTTGGTCCCCCATTTTCTTGGACTCTCTGAGTTGCATCTGCACGGTAGACCAAACACTAACCTCTCTCAACCTTTATGGCCTAATGTAGGTGAAGACTCCCACTAATCAGCGCAACCAGAGACTCTGGGGGCCTCGACCAACTCTTCCCCTCCGCAGGGGGCGGTTTGGTCTTTGTCTCCCTGCCCGGTGCTGGGGTCGGGCGGGCAGTTCTTGCTTCCATTGTCCTGGGGGTGAGCAGACTGCGCCAGACCCGTCAGACCAATAGGACTGGTCAGGTGGGTGCCGGTGCTTTGAGAAGCCCAGAAAAGCTGGGGCTTCACATAAATCCCTCTTTTCCTCCCCAGGGGGAAACTGGAGCTGAGATTTTTTTTTCTGTCTGCTCGTGGTCTGTGCAGAGCAGGAGGGAGGATGAATGCCCCCACCAGCCCAGGCTCCTGCAGGTGGACGGACTGTGACGGATGTGCCAGAGCCCCAAGACGGGCAAGACACAAACCAATTGTCTGAGGGGCCCTGTTGGAAAAGTTGGGGATCTGAGTGGACAGAGCAACCCTTCCCCTCCCTTGTGTGAAGCTGGGAGTTAGAGGGTCTTTTCCTGATCGAATGGCCCTGACCCAGGGCAGGGTCTCACGAGAGACTGTCCGGAACCTCCTTCCGCTTCGGCGAGCCTGGGTTTACAGTACGGGGCTGAGCTCCCAGAGAGGGAGTCTGTGAATTATTGCCGAATTGTGCGCGTGCTGGGTGTTTGTTGGAGGAGGGAGGGCCTAACAGCCGTGTTGCCGCTGTCAGTCCCCGCCCCCCACGATGCCTCTTTTAGCAAAAGTCTTTGATTATGTACTGAATTCGTTTGTCGTTCTCTTTCATCTTTAACCCGTGGACTTTCTTTTTCTTTTATGACACTGGCATTTTTCAAGAGTACGGACCAGTTATTTTGTAATGAATTCCATAATTTGGGTTAGTCTGCTGTCTCTTCACAATTCAGGCTCTGCATATTTAGGGCAGGAATACAAGACAACTGATGTGTCTTTTTCAGTGCGTCACATCAGTGGACATACAATGTCAGCGGTCCTGTTCCTGCTAATATTAATATTGGTCACTTGCTTATCATGATGCCTTCCAGGTTTCTCCATAACTACTTTTTTGGGGAACCATTAATAAGTATCTTTTGAGGATATACTTTGAGACTATGTAAATGTCCTGTTCTCATTCAACTTTTACCTATTTAAGTTATCACTCATTGATGATCCTTGCCTAAATCAATTATTAATGTAGTGATTTCCTAATGGTGATTTTCTAAATCCATCATTCTTTCCACATTTATAATTTGCTTTCTTATTATAAGAAGAAGATGATTTCTTTCTTCTTCATTGACTTATGTAGCTGTATGGATTCACCGGTTGTAATTGTATCCAATAGCTTATAACCTGTTACTATCATTATTCATTTTGATATTTCTTTTTTTAATTTTTTTAATATTTTATTTTTATTTTTGATACAGAGAGAGACAGAACATGAGAGGGGGAGGGGCAGAGAGAGAGGGAGACACAGAACCAGAAACAGGCTCCAGGCTCTGAGCTAGCTGTCAGCACAGAGCCTGACGCGGGGCTCGAACCCACGAATGTGAGATCTGACCTGAGCCGAAGTCGGAGGCTTAACTGACTGAGCCACCCAGGCGCCCCCATTTTGATATTTCTTAATCTGAAGCACAATTCAGAGTTCAGTGTAGGAAGTAGGAAGCACTCTAAATGCCATAAGCAAGAAGGATTTAAAAATAGGAAACGGGATTAGTATGAAGTCAGCAGAAGTGATTGAGAGACAGACTGTACACTGGACCGTCAAGTGTGACTCCAAGAAATATTCGTAAGACTGTTTGCGCTTTCCTGTGACTGTAAGGATACATGTATCCATAGAACTACTTTACAAGGGAAGCTAGTGAGGACGCGGCTGAGGCTCAGCGACATGCCGCCGGGACCACAGCGTTAAGCGCAGGCGACTCCCTTCTCCAGCACTCTTCCCCACCCGGAGGCGGTGACTGGACACTGGGATGTGGCTGACGGCCATCGGCTCTGTCGCTGCCCTCTCTCCTGTTCTGTGGGGAGCCGCCAGAAGAGCGGCCAGAAGAAAAGTCACGGGCCTCGACCTGCAGGATCAGCCGCCTGCACAGCGGAGCCGCGTCATCACCGTCGGCTGAGGCCTTCTGGTTTCCCTCCCAAGCCTGCCCGGTTAGCCTGTCGCGCGGCGTGCTGACGCTGCAGTCCCCGCCCTTGTCTCCTAGCAACTGATTCCGTCCGCCGCCCGCCTTCGACCCTGTAGAAGCCGTGCGTGGCCTCTCAGTAAGGAGAGCAGCAGAGCGGCTTGATGGGAAGCCTGCCTCCACGCTCTGTGCTCCGGGTCCTGCCCTATTCCCACGCCCTCCCTCAGGAACCCACGTGGACTGACCAGCGAGACGAGACACTGTTCCACGGAGGCTGGGCTCGGATGAAGCAGTGTCCGCAGTCTGGTTTGCCAGTGGAAAATTGCCACAATGTGCAGGATAATATTCTGTTATGTAAATCTCAGAGAAGTGTGCCTGATAGTTGTTTTAATATCGTTTGTATCCAGATCCCTCGGTGCAAGGGGGAGTGGGACCTATATATACGTTGTAGCTTTCCAGGCCCTCCAGTGCAGACTGTCATATACTAATCCAGCAGCAGAAAGTGGGAGCAGATGCCGAATGCCGGCATGTATCCAACAAATGTGGACTCTCCTTTTATCCTCGGGGTGTGGAGACAGTAAGGATCACACTGCCTCCTCCACGCATTTAGAATTGGGTCAGCCGTCCGGGGCTGCCGTCACAAAACCCCACAGACACGGTGGCTTAAATAACAGGAGTTTCTTTTCTTTTCTCACAGTTCTTGAGGAAGGCAGTCTGCAGTCAGCTGTTGGTGGGATCGCCCTCCCCAGCCTTTGCCCTTGGTTGGTGGGTGGCCAACCTCTTCCAGCATCTTTATGCTAAATATGACCTCGGCAAGTGAGCCAATATTTTTCTTTATATAGGTTTTTTTCTTCTTTTGGTGTCTTAAGTAGGCATTCCCTATAGAAAGTTCAAGGACATTAATTTTTACTTTATTTAAAAACAGTGTGTTTCTTAATGTACCATATCTATTTTTTAGCTTCTGTATTAGGAAATGTTAAACAAATTACAATTGCTCAAACTTCACACATAAAGATGAACGTAATCCTTGGTCAGGCAATGGGGGAAATGCAAACAGAAGTACAGGCTTTGGCCAAACAAAGCAGGAGGCATAGTTACAGGATTTGGTGGGTTAGGGTTGAGTTTACATTTTAAATATAATATATAATATAAACAGTGTTTTATAGAATCAAAGCAATGCAGGGCTGTATATAAAGTGGCAACATCAGGCAGGCCTGAGAATTGGACTCACATTGTTTTCTTAAGACGACAGTTAAAGGGGCCCCGGGGCGGCTCAGTCAGCTGAACAACTGACTCTTGAGTTCAGCTCAGGCCGTAATCCCAGCGTTAAGGGATGAGGCCCCACACTGGAGGGTGGAGCCTGCTTAGGATTCTCTCTCTCCTTCTGCCCCTCTCTCCCATTGGCGTGTGCTTTCTCTCTCTCTAAACAGATAATAAAGAAAACTGTAAAGTTATGATAAATTTTAAAAGATGTTCCTGGAAATCCTTACTGAGACCCTGGAAAGTGGTTGGAAATAGAGGCTGAGTTTCTATGTCAAAGTCAGAGCAAAGGTTTGGTCAAAACCAAGGTCATTTGAGCCACATCCGTTGCATAATCAGGATGCTCTATTCTTACTGACTTGACTTCCAAGAACAGATTTTCTCAGCCTATATTTGTAGAGAACACTGTTAGCCTATGTCCCTGATGATAATTGGTAACAGCAGTGTTTTCTACTTTACAAAAAGAACCAAGGAGAAGCAAATAAAACTGTTCCCTCTCTGCATGGATTTCTGACCAAGTCTCTTTTCCCTCTTCTATTTGAAGACTCTTTTTGGCCAACAATTTCTTCTCATTACATTCTCAGCTTCCAGGAGCCGACTCATTAGAAGGTAGTCATGCATTTACCCATTTATACCAGTGGTGAACTTTCTAGTAAGTGGTTGACTTCAGCTATAGAAGGAATGAGAAATAAAATATTTCTTTGGTTCGGAAAGGTAGAAGCACTGATGACAAAGGTCAAAGAGTTGCTGACAGAGCAAAGTGGAAACACCAACCTGTCCACTGTCTCAGCCTAATCCCCCCTACCTCTCCCTCTGCCACGTTCAAAGAGGGATGGGGCCCTTGGCAGTGGAAGACAAGTATTTTCTTCACTGGCACATTTGACTTCCCAACTAGAATGAAGTCTGACGTAGTTGTTTTAAGTTTAAATTGCTCAGAATTGTCGAAAGTACTATAAACCACATCTAGTTCAAGATGTAGTGTTTTTAAAGAAAAGGTGTGCTATGAGCAAGAGGCTGGAGATGCCGGGGCTTGAACCCAAGACTTCACACATGCAAGGCATATGCTCTACCCCTGAGCCACATCCCCAGAGCTGCAGGGGCGCTGAGCTGCAAAAGTACCTTCCTTTATGAATATACATCAAGTTTTCTACAAAATGTATTTTGTTATGCTTTGTTCTGCAAGAATTATGTGAATTTTACAGGTGTTGAATGTCAGAAGGAAAATATTTGTAAATCAATATCACTAAAGGCTAAAGGCTTTAGATTCATTTTAATCTGCCCAGGGCCAGCTCAAAACAAGCAGGTGCAGATTTGGCTCTCATCCTAACAATGACCATGAATAGAAATCATTCAGATCCTGAGGCTTTTGGAAAGGCTGGCATGACGGAAGCTTGACCCATAGATGGCGACAGCAACCCTCTGGGAAATGTCATGATGGACAGGACAAAACCCTGGGGACAGAGTCATCCTGCAGGATGCACTGATCTCAGGTCCCCGGCTTGGAATTGTCCGCAATGTGTGAGTAAGTCTCAGCCCAAGAAGAAAGAGCCCCCTCCCGAGATTGGGTGAGTAAACCTGTACCCTGTGGACTACAAAGTGTAAGAAAGGGGCTTACGACTCAAATATAAATCCAGGTTTTCATACTTTAGAAAGGGTTTTAGGGTCTCACAGCATGGTCTTTGGTTCGGAGCGTCAACGTCACCTGAGATCTTGCTAAAAGCACAAATTCTGGGGCCCCACCTCCAGGGTGAGTCAGGGACGCAGCACCGGTGTTCTGACAAGACCGGGAGGGGATGCTAAAAGCCAGGGAAACTCAGGAACCACTGCTTACAGAAGGCAGTGTTAGGACAGCATTTACCAGCAATACGACAGCACTAACGACAGGGCTAACGTGTGCCCAACGTTTAAAGATAAATAATATAACGTATTAGGCCTGAGCTTTTATAAATATTTGTGTGTAAGTGAAATCTAATTTTTGAATTTAGTTTTTAAATCTACTGTGAGAGTAGTGTGCAAATACTTACAAATGTTGATTTTTAAGACTTAATGAATTGTGCACTAATGTACAAACCACGCAGATGCGTCTCTCCATATTTGAAAGCCCTTGAACATTAGATCATCCATCCACGAGCCATTCGGAGAGAAGAAGGAGATAAAGATGACTGAAAACAGACTAAGAACAGCACAAGGCCGAAATAACGCTCGTCTACAGGTGGAGATGTCCCGTGAGGGGACAGACCGGGGGTGAACCGAGGACCTCACGGCTGCCTCGCACGTCACGTGGGAAGGGGGGGCTTGACTCGACTATCCAATCGCCGGTGGCGACTGGCGCGCAGGGCAATTATGACCAAAATTACAAAAACAAAACAAAACGCCTGTTCTTGGGCCACAGGCGCACCCCCGATTCCCATTACGAACGGGATTCAGGGGCGCCGGGGCAGAGGTTGGCGCCTCCCCAGCGGGCAGCGCAGTCCGCGGGCCGAGCCTCCAAACACCTGTAGACTTGGCGGGGCTCAACCCCGAGGCCGAATCTCCAAGAATCCGGCCACGTCCGGGGATCACGCAGGAGCTGTGGCACGCGAGGCTCACTCCGTCCCCACGAGACCCGCCGACCCCTTCCCCGCGGCGGCCCCGCGGCCCAGCTCCCGGGCTGGGGGA
>NC_043706.1:1485790-1487117 GCF_006229205.1 Suricata suricatta
GCACGCCGGGCCTCCCGCAGGCCGCGCGGCTCGTCCGTCCGCTCCGTGGCGGTCGGAGCACCTGCCACGCTGCCCTGAGGCCGTCCGTCCACGTGTTTCCCAGTCCTCTCTCCGCCGCGCACCTCGCCGCCCGCATGGCCCTCTGCGCTGCGGCCCGGGTCCGGGACCGAGCTCGCCGCCGCCCTCCGGCGAGGGACTGCTGCGTGCCAGCACGGCGCTGTCGGCCTGCAGGGGTGGGGGAGGACACGCAGGGCCCTTCCTCAATCACCCTAGTGGAGAAGGAAGCAAATGTAATCAAACAACACAAATCTGCAGATATAAACCGCGCTCTGAGGGCAAGTGGAGGGAGCTCCGGATGATGGGGTTATGTAAAAAGCATTTGTTAAGTCTGCCCGAAGGTGCCGCTGTGACCGCAGATTGGGGACGCCTGCGGAATCGGACGCCACACGTCAGGGAGGACCCTGGGCCAACCACTAAAGGGAAGAAGACGGCCCCTGTCGTGGGGGTGTAGCTCAGTGGTAGAGCGCATGCTTTGCATGCATGAGGCCCTGGGTTCGATCCCCGGCATCTCCACTTTATGGACGCTTCTTCTTATTTACCCCTTGGCTGGCCCTTCTTCAGAGAAGGGAATTTTCCTCCATCGAAAGGTCTTACCGGTCTAAGATTTAAATAGATTTGAGGCAGGTTAACTGGGTGAAAAGAGGCCTAATAATGAAACAGTGATGTGTTTCAGACAAAGAGAGTTGTTGACAGGATAGAGCACCCAGATGTTTGGGAACTTGAACTCCCAGATGTTTGGGAACTTGAACTAGTAAGGGACTTTAAGGGGAATTCGGGCTGAGGCAGGTTTACTAAAAGAAGAACAAGGTTTATTTAGACAGCTGTCTCCGTTTTAAAATCCCTGTCTCTCTTGGTAAGGATGTCTTTTATTTCTTAGTATAGGGAACTCCGTTCATATGGGAAGTTTATCTCCTGCTTCCAGGGGACAGACAAGGGTGTGATGTCCTTGAATCTGGTGTTTCCCAAGTAGCTGCAATTAAAAATAATTAATATCCCGTGAGAGTACCTGGGTTGGTCAGTTGGGGACTCCGGATTTCAGCTCAGGTCTGATCTCCAAGTTAGTGGAGCCCCCCCCCCCCCCCCGGGGCTCTGTGCTGATGGCAATGGTGTGGAGCCCGCTTGGGATTCTCTTTCCCCTCTCTCTGTGCCCCTCCCCGACATGAATGTGCACCTGTGCTTGCTCGCTTTCTCTCTCTCTCTCTCCCAAAGTAAATAAAATGTTTAAAAAATAATCACTATTTCCTCATGGTTGCAGCAGCCATTGATG
>NC_043706.1:1487217-1489141 GCF_006229205.1 Suricata suricatta
CCCCCCCCCCCCCCCGGGGCTCTGTGCTGATGGCAATGGTGTGGAGCCCGCTTGGGATTCTCTTTCCCCTCTCTCTGTGCCCCTCCCCGACATGAATGTGCACCTGTGCTTGCTCGCTTTCTCTCTCTCTCTCTCCCAAAGTAAATAAAATGTTTAAAAAATAATCACTATTTCCTCATGGTTGCAGCAGCCATTGATGATTGCAACCAGATGCCTAAGAGCAGTATCAGTAGTAAACTGTTGACTGTAATCTTAATCATTCCTCCTGCATTTATTAGCTGTGATTCTTCTGCGGAGAAAATCTTTCCTTTTTCAACTATATGTTCATCTCTAAAATGTTCCGTATAAGAGAAATACTTGATTCTTTCCCTTCATTTGCCAGCTTTCAAGAGAATGAGGTGCTATCCAAAAACCTCCAAAGGCTGGATATAGAAGAACTATTGTGTGTGAGTCTGTGTTGGTTTTACTACTAGTTTCTCTAAATTCTCTATTTGTAGCAGCTTTTCCACTTTGAAAGACTATTTCCAGATGCATAATCCTACCAAGATATAGAAAGGTAACTTTATCCCTTACTAGTCACTACTGAATTCTCTATTTCCCTCCATGTCTGAGTGCCTTGACTAATACCTTCATCACAGCATTACATAGTGGTATGACATCCGTGCCTTGTCATAAACAACTTTAAACCTGTTTGACCACAAAATACCTTAAAGAGACTCAAATAGGTGGTACCGATCATTAAAATCTCTGAACAATACATATTACACAGAGTTTATTTTCCAGATGAAAAACAATCCCTAGAAATGAATCAGTTTCACAGCGATGGCTGTCTCTCCTCCCTCCATCTTATAGTATGTGTTCAACTAATATTTCAGACAGGCTCTGGCCTGGGCAATCAGCTTTGGTTTGGGAACTGGCTAAGCTACGCAGGTGTTCCTTGTGGGATGCTGGTCTGTTTGGTCCTTTAATCAAATTTATGTCGACAAGGAGCCTGACGTGTCATTTATTTCGACTGAAGTTTTCTGGAAGAAGAGCTATTTAGATGCTTAATCTCTCACACTATCTCAGCAAAGAGGCTGAGATTCTGGTCCCTTCACCGGCCAAGCTTCATCCAGCCTCCCCATCACAGTGGAGGCCTGGAGGCACCACCAACGCTGACGGGGAGCAGTGTTGCCCCTCGTGTGGGTGAAATCCCACAGTTACAGCTGGGCCCCCACTTCCATGTCTGGTGATCCACAGAGAGGGGAAGCACGTGCTGTTGGCAAGGCCGGAAGGAAAAATAAAATCAGGACGATCCTGTTCTGCTATTACACTTGCAGCGTGTTCTTTGCTCCAAGAACTTTTCAAAATTCAAGAATTTGACAAAACTCAACAGACGTGAAGGAAACGGGGTCTGTGGTTTTTCGCTGCAAACGCAACAAGGCACCAGGGCTGACGGGGATGGGAACGGCAGGTGTTCTGATCACAGGAGGCACATCCCCTCAAAACTGGTGGAGGTGCCAGGGATTGAACCCGGGACCTCGTACATGCTAAGCACGCGCTCTACCACTGAGCTACACCCCCAACTGTGAGTCTGCTACTTGGGATTCCTTTCGTGATTTATAATCATTATTTCTTGTTTCCTAAAGATTTGGTAAACTGTCGGGACCATGTGGATGTGAACTGCCTAGTTTGCGAGACAGGGGGCGCAGTGGTCTCAAAAAACAAAACAAAACAAAAAACCCAAAACGCCACGAAATGAGATTCCAAAGTAAGAAGGAGGCTGAAAAGAGACGGTCAGCCTTCTCTAGCTTCCCGGCTTCATTTCCGGCTCTCTGCGCCCCTCCCTCCCCCAGGAAGCCGCAGCAGGTGCGGGACAGCGTGGGGCAGAGGTGGGGAGCAGGGGGAGGGGGTGCACAGCTGGGGACGGGGGGGGGGGGCGCGC
>NC_043706.1:1489241-1497928 GCF_006229205.1 Suricata suricatta
GTGGGGGGGGAGCCTGAGGAGGGCGCGCGCGCAGCCGGGGGCGGAGCGGGGGGAGTGCGCAGCGTGGGGGCAGGGGTGGGGAGCGGGGAGGGGGAGGGGTGTGCAGCGGGGGGCAGGTGAGGGGGGAGCGGGTGGCGCGCCTCCGCTAAAGGCTGGGCGGTGGTGGCAGGGACCGCCCCCGCGGGGTCACCGTGTCCTGGATCGACCCCAAGGACCAGCTGGGACCCTGGGAGGCAGGGGCGCCTGCCCTGGCGGGGGGAGGGGATGCTGCGGGGGGCGGGGGCGGGGACCGGGCCACGCGGCACTGGCTGTTGCTTCCCCACGACGCACCCCACCCGCGGGCAGCCCCCCAGCTGTGAAAAGTTCCCGGTTCCTCGGCTGGAACCCACTAACCGTGAGATCATGGCCTGCGCCCACGTGGTCGCTTAACCAGCTGAGCCTCCCCGGCGCCCCTCTTTTCTTTTTTAAATAGAATGTCTTTCACTTTGGGTCTGACGGATGTTTTCTCAGGGTCCCAATCAGGGCGCGCGTTTCCCACCAGAAGACGACAGAGTTGGTGGTGTGTAATTATGTGTCCGGACACTGCCTCCCACAGACCACCTGGTATGTGGGGCAACAGTCTAAGACTCCAAACACCCCATCCTCACCAAAATTTCCCCCAAGATTTAAGGGCCACCGACCTCGCTCATCTTTGTTCTGATGACAGAAATGAGGCTCCCCCTCCAGCCTTCCCAGCACGCTCCGTGCCCAGCGCTACTAGGCAAGAGTTTCTGCTTTCCGCATTAATTTCTTAATTTCTCAAGTATTATGTGCATGGATGCCTGTGTTTTCAGTGGTTTGTAATTGACTGGGACACCTAGTTACTCCGGTGCTCAAGTAGCCGGACTGGGCAGTACGGGTGTGTGTTCACACGGCCCAGGTCATCTTACTCAGCAGCTCACACTTTCTCCCGCGCTCACTCTCCTACCCTGAGCCTGTGTTCATATCCAGTAAGTGAACACCGGCACTCGAGGCCCAGCAGAGGTGGGTGACAGAGGTGATCATCGGCTGAGGATTTGGGAGGAGCGGGAGTCTGTTCATTCTTCCCTCACTTCCGGCCCCTGGTGTGCTTACCAGCTGTGTGTGTGTTGGGGAAGGGTAATCACAGGTTGGGTGAAACTGATGTCGGGTGTGACTCTGTTTGTATAAAATGTAAAACCTGCCCACACTGATTAATGTATGGTATGAGAGGTCAAGGTAGCTGCCCTCCCGTGGGCAGGGGCGGGACGAGAACAGGAGGGAAGGTTCTGGAGTGCTGGCCGGGGTCTGGTTCACACGATGGGTTCACTTGACGGAAAGTCTGTGCGCTCCTTCTGTATTTGGTTTTACGTCAGTGTGAAGTTTTCATAAACAAAACACAATGTGCCCAGAGATGTGATACATCAGTCAGGGCGGGGGTTCTCTCCTCATTTCTGCAGGGGGTTCACCCAGAAGGCAGTTCCCTTCCAAGGTACAGCTTTTGCTAACGGTGTCATGATTAACTTTGAAATAAAGGAAAAGAGAGATTCGTCAGTGTTTCTTGCACTAAGATACACTGTCTAGTGGCCAATACAGTGCACCAAGGTGCCTGTGGATGTTTTACGGGAATCTTTTTCACGAACGATTTTGGTAAGTGATTTTCGGAGCACTAGAGATTCCTGTGTGATCTGAGCCCCTAGTTGGGTTAAGGGTTCTCTTTTTTTCTCTTTCTGTTCTTTCCATTCTGTCCTTCCAGCAGATAAAGCCCGAGAAGCGATGTCTGGATCATTTTATTGGAATGACTCCCTCTCAAAATACTCTCAAAACCAGCGGTGGAGACTTCGTCTGCCGGGAGCAGGAGGCTGACTGGGTGCCCAACACCACTGTCAAGACCACTGGTGACAGGGCCGGGTTCCTCTGTGCCCGGAGTAGGCTCCACAGAGCACACTCCCTCCTGGCCTGTCTATATGCAGTTTAATTCTGTGCTCAGTGGGTCTTCAGAAGGTTTTGCGAGGGGCACCTGGGTGGCTCCGTTGGTTAAGGGCCCTACTTCATTCAGGTCATGATCTTGTGGGTTTGTGAGTTCAAGCCCCACGTTGGTCTCTGTGCTGACAGCTTGGAGCCTGGAGCCTGCTTTGGATTCCATGTTTCCCTCTCTCTCTGTTCCTCCCCTCCCCTCCCTTCCTCTCCTCTCCCCTCCTCTCCTCTCCTCTCCTCTCCTCTCCTCTCCTCTCCTCTCCTCTTCTCTTTCTCTAAAAACTAAATATTAAAAAAATAAATAAGAGGTTTTAGGAAAACACAAAGCAGGCCTAAGGAGCAAATTAGTGACATCCCTTCACCCTTCCCAAGGGCCACTCTGGGAAATCCTCCTTTCTGGATAAGGAAGTCCAACAAAATTAGTTGGTTGATATGTAACCCACGTAGCTGATCATGATCTTGTATCTTAAACTTGCAACATCTCTGCCGACCAGGCAGCATCGTGGTTCATCTCCATCCGTGGTCGACCTGTTGGGTGGGCTTGGTAATCTTACTGGGAATGAGTCCTGCAGGCCTCAGTCAGAACATGTCATCAAAACATTCAAACTGGGCCCGTGGGCGGCTCAGTGGGTGGAGCGGGTGAGGTCGGCTCCGGTCATGGTCTCTCAGTCTGTGAGTTCGAGCCCAGCGTCGGGCTGGAGCTGCTTCGGATTCTGTGTCTCCTTCTCTCTCTGACCTTCCCCTGCTCATGCTCTGTCTCTCAAAAGTAAATAAACTTAAAAAAAAAAAGCCATTTGAACTTATGTGAAGTTAGAACGGTATAATGAATGTCCGTATACATCTCAGCCTGGTTCAACAGTGATTAACATATACCATTCTTACTTCATCATCCTTATTTTCTGAAGTATTTTAAGCTACTTTCAAGCATCATACAGTTTGATTTTTAAATATTTCAGTATATACCTCTAATAGATCAAGACATTTAAAAAGCAAAATTTTGATAACTTTATCACATCTGAAAAATTGAACTAAGATTCTTCATACTATCTAATTCCCAGTCCATGTTCAATTTTCTCCATTTTGTAATTATGCCTTTTTATAGTTGATTTGTTTGATTTGTAATCTGAAGAAGGTCCACACATTGCTTTTGGTTGATAAAATCTCTTAAAATTCTCAAGATCAGCAGTGTCTCTTTTATTGTTTTATGCTGTTTACTTGTTAATGCACCTGGGTATTCTGTGGTATCATATAGAGTTTCTTATGTTCTAAGTGTAGTTGATTTCACCAGTGTGGGATTAACTCCAAATATCTGTGTCTCCACTAAAGCAATTATTAACTAGCAAAGCCCCCAAAAACAATGTTTGCAGAACTCTGGAACCTAATACCAACGGCAACCAGGGAATATTGGCTGGAGACAGAAGCTGCTTACGTTAGGCTACCAAACAACTTTCAGCAACTTTAAAGTGATTCCAATCATATGACATATATTTTCCAACCACTATCGAATGAAACAGAAATCAAATAACATAATAAGAACTGGAAAATATACCAATATGTGGAATTAAAAACACACTTGTAAACAGCTACTGGGTCAAAGAAATAATCACCAGGGAGATGAGGAGATATTTGGCTAGAAGAAAATAAAGACATAACACCAAGTTTTATGGGATACAGCAAAAGTGCTGCTCAGGGAACATGTCTAGCTGTAAATGCCCGCATTCGGAGAGAAGACGGATCCCAAATGAGTAACATAACTTTCCATCCTAAGGAGCCAGAAACAGAAAAGCAACTTAATACAGTGGAAATGGAAGGAAGGAAATGATAAAGATTAGAGCAGGGATAAAAGAAATGGAGAGCATAAACACAACATAACAAATAAAACTAAAAATTGCTTTTTGAAAAGATAACAAAATTGGCAAAACTTTGGCTAGTGACTGAAAAAGAAAGACAAAAGACTCAAACAACTAAAACCACAAATGAAGGTGAGGACATTGCTGCTGATCGTACAGAAATAAAAGGATTATAAGAGAATACTATGAACAATTATATATCAACAACTCAGAAAACCTAAATAAAATGGGCAGTTCTGAGAAACACAATCTACCGAGACTGGATTGTGAAGAAATAGAAAATCTGAGTTGATCCAGAAATTAGAACCATGTATTAAACTAGTGAGAATGTAAAATGGCGCAGCCTCTGTGGAAAATGGTTTGGTGACTCCTCAGTAAGTTAATAAGTAAGTGACCATTGAACCTGGCAATCCCATTCCTGGGCAATACCCAGAAGATTGAAAACGAGTGTTCAAACAGAGCCTTGTATGTAAATCTAAACAGCACTATTCACAAGAGCAAAACAGTGAAAATAAGAAAATGTCTATTGACCGAAAATGGGTAAACGAAGGGGGCACATCCAAACGATGGAATATTATTCACTCATCACAAAGAAGGAAGGTAGTAATAAAGACCACAAGATGGATGGACCTTGAAAATAATGCTGAGTGAAAGTAGTCAGACACAGAAGGCCATGTCCTGTGTGATTCCAGTTACGGGGAATATTCAGAACAAGTGAATCCATAGAAACAAAAGCAGATTAGTGATTTGCAGATGTGGGATGAATGGAGGTTTGGGGAAATGACGGCTTATGGGACACCAGGTTTCCTTTTGGGGTGATGAAAATGTTCAGATAGCCGTAATGGTTGCACAACATTGTGAATGGACTAAAGGCCACTGGGTTGGACACTGTATGTCATTAAAATGTAGAATTTTGTTATGTGAGTTTTACCACAATTTTAAAAGTGGAGGAAGAGTCTCTAAAATGTTTTGAAATACTTTATATATATATATATATATATATATATATATACACATATAAAGCAATGTGTGTGTGTGTGTGTGTATATATATATATATATATATATACACATATATATATTTTAACCAAGAGGAGTGCCTGGATGGCTCAGTCAGTTAAGCACAGACTCTTGACTTCAGCTCAAGTCATGATCTCACGGTGCGTGGGTTCGGGCCCCACATTGGGCTCTCTGTCCACAGTGTGGAGCCTGCTTGGGATTCTGTTTCCTTCTCTGTCCCTCCCCTGGTTGCTCTCTATCTCTCTCTCAGATAAAAATAGAAATAGTATTCCATTGTCTGGAGGCACCAGCTCACGTATCCATTTGCCTACTGAAGGATGGTTGCTTCCACGTTTGGGCGATTACGAATAAAGCTGCTTGAACACCCACGTGCCAGTTTTTGCAGGAGCTCAAGTTTCAACTCATATGGGTAAATACCAAGGAGTGCAATTGCTGGATCACGTGGTAAACCGTGTTTAGTGGTATAAGAAACTGACAAACTGTCTCCCAAAGTGGCTGCGCCGTTTTGCATTCCCACTGGCAATGAGCAGAGTTCCTGTAACTCCACATCCTCTCCAGCATCCGGTGGTGTCAGTGCTTTGGACTTTGGCCGTTCCAATGGCTCCGTAGTGATCTCTCCTTGTTTTAACGTACAATTCCCTAATGACATATGGTGTTGAGCATCTTTTTAAGAATTTATTTATTTATTTTGAGAGAAAGAGCAAGCATGCACTGGCGAAGGGCAGGGAAGGAGAAAGAGAATCCCAGCAGGCTCTGGACAAACAATGAGATCATGAACTGAGCAAGATCAAGAGTTGGTCGCTCAACCTGCTGAGCCACCCAGGTGCCCTGATGTTGAGCATCTATTAATATTTTCCCTGCCATCTGTACATGTTTGGTCAAGCGTCCAGATAATTTTAATTTTTTTAATCGGATTGTTTGTTTTCTTGTTTGTGAGTTTTAAGAGTTCTTTATACATTTTGTGTACCAGTCCTTTATCAGATAAATGTTTTTCAAACATTTTCCCCCAGTCTGTGTCTTGTCTTCTCATTTTCCTGATACTGTCCTTAGCAGTGTGTACGTTTTTAAATTTTAATGAAGTGCCACTTATCAGTTATTTCTTCTAACGGTCATGTTTTTGGTGTTGTATCTAAGAACTGACATCACCTCGATTTTCTCCCGTGTTATCTGCTGGAAGTTTTATAGTGGCAAACTAGCTTCCTTGTGGACAGACCTTGTGAGGAGAGCAAAGAGGTCCTTCTTGCAAAGGAAGCTTTCTGTGTGCCCTACTTTTTGGTGCTTGGTGGTGTTTTTATTAAAAATCCAGATTTTTAAATTCATTTATTCATTCACTTACTCATGCATTCATTCAAGAACAGCTATTGTGTGCTTACTACACTACGGGATGGCTACTTTTCCCTTCTCCCAGCCACAGGCAAAAGGGTATTTTTTCTTGGTCTTCAAAGTGAGAACTTGGTGGCGCTCCTGGAGGTAAAACTCGAGAAAAGCACAGGGTTCTCCCAGGATAGAGCCTCCTTGCACTGTTTAACTCTCGAGCCAGCAATTCATTAATTACACTTTAATTTTCCTGCCCTGGTACTGATTGCAGCTGCCAACTCCTGGCTTCTGGTCTGGAGAATTTTGACCACCCGCCTGCCTCTCCCGTTCGGGGGCAGCCATTTTCTTCTGTGAGCTCCGTTCTCAACGGCTCTAAGACCTTGTTCCAGCCTTCTGCAGCCCTCCTGGTAAGGATGGGAGTGACGGCCTCCAAGCTCTCTACATGTTGGACTGGGAAACAAAAGGCCTATTTCCATCTTCTGTTTATATGATTAATACATGCTTGAGACTAAAGTAAAAAGCAAAACCTTACAAAAATGATTCAGGAAGTGCTAGAGCCCCATAACTGCAGTCCTTGAGACGGTGAATTTTGACAGTTGGTGTATATTCCTGCAGACATTTTTTAGGTCAGCGCCCATCATTGTTTTTCAAAAGTTGCAAAGGACCCACAGCATTTTTTTTTAAAGTCTTCCAGCATATTGAAAATAAAATACAAAAGGAAGATTCTAAAAATTAGGGTATGTTTGAAATATGTATATTTAAACATGGTAACACTAAATAAATATACAATAATGTATAATGTAGTTCGGAGGTATCATGAAAGCCTGTATTTGACTCTTCATAAAACTGAGACTGAGGCTAAGTGGCGCTTCACCGATAGTATCTCCCAACTCTCTATGAAGCTCTCTTCATAGCACTTAAAATAATAATAATAACAAAAGTATACATACTGTTGCAGTTACCTCCCTCCTGCTCTCACTTGATAGTTGGGTTTTAAGAAGGGAAAAAGGATGTACGTTTCTAAGTTTTAATAGAGCTTATAAAATTATCCTTTCATGTGTTTGTGCCAATTTACATTCCTACAGCAGGGTTTCCAAACATGATTTCCAAAACTCTGGCCCAGAATTGTTATTGTTAATTTTATAAATATTTGTCATTATAATGGAGGGGAGAATATATTACTATTTTAATTAGCATATTTTTAAATTTTTGTGAAGCTTCTTTTAGGATGTCAATAGTCTGATTTTTTCTACTTCTGTGGATTACCTGTACATATTATTGGCTCTTTTTTTTTTTTTTTTTTGTCTGCTGGTTGTCTTTTCTTAGGGGTAATAATGGTAATGCAAAGCACTTACATGAGGATTCCAGTGTCGGGCATTAAAAAAAAGTTTTACTAATGTTTATTTTTGAGAGAGAGAGAGCATGAGTGGGAGAGAGGCCGAGAGAGGGGGACACCGCATAGGAAGCAGACTCCAGGCTCTGAGCTGTCAGCACAGAGCCTGTTAGGGGGCTCAAACTCACCAACGGTGAGATCGGGACCCGAGCTGAAGGTGGACGCTTAACTGAGCCACGCAGGCACCCCAGTGTCAGGCATTTTAAAGCACTTTGCATATGCATTCCATCCTCACAGCAACCCTACTAACTGAAATACTTGAGAATAGTTTCTCTGCGGTGTTCGGTGGCTCTTTTATTGAGATGTAGATTTCCCCGTTCATTCACTCCAGAACAGCTGTTGTGTGCCTACGGGCGTGCTGGTGTGCTGGGTGTTATGGGATGAATAAGGAAATATGATCCCTGCCCTCTGGGGAGCATTAGGGGAGAGCCAGCTTAAAAATAAATCTTTATGAATCTAACAGGTAAATTTCCACCTCAACATTTGTATTGAGAAATACTTTTGAAATCGCTGGCATAAAATTAGGTTTCCTTGAAACTGTGAAGAGGGACACATTAGAAATGAATTATTTGAATAACGAAACGGGATTCCTAACTCAAGGGTGAAAGAAAATCAGAACAACCCACCTCATTCGAAAAAGTAGTATGATTGCGTGACTCACTAAATGAACGAGTCCTTAGTCCTCCAACCCGTGGGCTGCCGGTTCCGCACCATAGGCGGTGCAGGCCAAAGGTGAATTCATAAATTCAGTCAAGGAACTGGGAGGGAGACCAGAGCTAAGAACAGAAGCAGAGAGGCAAAGGCATCGTGACAAGAATCTTCTCTCTTCCCATTTCTCTTCAAAATCCTGCACAAAATATAGAAAAGTAAACAGTCTAGTTGAGTGAAAGGAGTTTCTGGATGCTGGTTTACTTGAAGGGGCCAAGGTGGGTTTCCTCCTGGAAAGAAAAACTGGGGAGGCGGAGAGAGGGGTGGAAACGGAGTTGGCTAGCTGCCCTTCCCCGAGGGTCATGGAGAGCGGGGTTGGAGCCCAGGCCTTCCCACCTGCTGCTCCCCGGCGCCCGGGCCTCCCCACCTGCGGGTCCCCGGGGCCCGGACCTCCCCACCTGCGGGTCCCCGGCGCCCGGACCTCCC
>NC_043706.1:1498028-1503544 GCF_006229205.1 Suricata suricatta
GGGTCCTCGGGGCCCGGACCTCCCCACCTGCGGGTCCTCGGGGCCGGAAGAGGGGTGGCAGCCGTGCCAGATCAGCCCCGCCCAGGTTCCCGTTTGCTCCGGCGCCCACGCCGTCTCCCCCGGGCGCGCGCGAGTCCAGCCGAGTTCTCCCGCGGTGCTGTACCTGCCAAGCCCCAGAGAAGCGCACGCGAGGGAAACGCAGGGGAGTCTCCGCGGTCTGGCGCACTTCCGGGGCGGACACTAGCGATCCGGCCTTGCCCGGAGTCCGGACGGCAGGTGTCCGCGCTCACCCGGCGGCGGGCTGGGCGCACCTGCTCATGTAGCACCTGCTGTGGTGCGAGGGCCCCGAAAGTCACCGTCCGGGGGTTCGGCGGTGAGGATGGAGGCGGCGGGAGAGGAGAGGAGACGCGCCCGTGCGTCACCGCAGCTCCGACCGCAGGGCGAAGAGTCCGAGCGCGCGGAGCAGGCGCCCGACGAGGTGGCCGAGTGGTTAAGGCGATGGACTGCTAATCCATTGTGCTCTGCACGCGTGGGTTCGAATCCCACCCTCGTCGGGAGGGTTCCTTTGCGCTCTAGCGGGGGCGCACCGAGGACGGGTTTCTGAGGGCGTCCTCCCCAGCCGGCGGTAGCTGCTCTCTGGAAGCTCCCCGGGGGTCCTTCCTCACTTGACTGGTCTCCAGGTCTTTTGAAGAATGGTTTACTGAGGGTATAAAAACATTTGCCTGACTTAAATGATACTCATCCGCAGAGATATGTACATGGGTTCTTTACTATATTGTACTTTGCACGGTATTTTCAGCTATAAATGCATTTTAACTATACTGCAATTTTCAACATGTTTGCTAATTTAAAGTGTCGCCTCAAAAAAAATTTTCTGGGGCCCCTGGGTGGCTCAGTCACGAAGCGACCAACTCTTGATTTCAGCTCAGGTCATGATTCCAGGATCACGAGATCAAGCCCCTGTTGGGGTTCCACGCTGAGTGTGGAGCCTGCTTCGGATTCTTTCTCTTCCTCTCTCCCTGCCTCTCCCCTGATTGTGCTCTTTCTCTGAAAATAAAGTAAAATGAAATGAAATGAAATAAAATAATTATAAAAACTGTCCCTTTGTCCCCAACATGCAATCATGACGGTGAGCACCTGTGAAAACTGCAGCATACATTTTAAGAAGTGAGTTTGCTGAGTCCTGGGTTATGTGCATTTGAAATATTTATACATAGTGCCAAATTGCCCACCAAAGGAATTTTATTAACTGATATTCCAAACCTATCATGATTGAAGTCCTTGCTCCCCTCCACCTCTCCAGTGTAGTATCTTGTCAACTTTGGGTTCTCTGTTCCTTTAGTAGGTGAAAGGGATATTGCAGTACAATTTAATTTTCACTTCCCTTATTATAACAAATTACTTCTTACATTTGTAAAGGCAGAATTATTTTTGTTTTAATTCATCTGGATTATTAGTATTATTAGTTGAAGCTGAGAGCAATATTTGACTATGACCTCTGCACTGTGTCAGCTGCAGAATTCTGGGCCTCACTCTATCTGTTAAATTATGATCTCAAGGAGTGTGTGCTTTGGAGTCTGTGGTTTATAAGGCGTCAGATGGTTCTTCTGTTGACCTGAAAGCCTTGTATCTGCCTTAGGTATCTCCATGTTCTATCCAATCACCCGGGATTCTCTTTATCTCTGTAACTGTTCAGCCCAGGAACGCTGCTCCCGTCTTCAATCTTCCCCGCCACATGTCTCCTATCTTGTGCAGATTTTAAAATCTGTTTTCATGTTGTCAGAAAAGTGGCTACTGTGAGTTGACAAAGCAAAATAAAAGCAAAGAAACCAAAAAAAAAATACTCGATTAAATATTTAATGGGGCAGAAGGAACTTGATTGGACATCGACGGTCGGAGTTTCCCACCTAACCTGGCTTCACAGGAGTCAAGCCCAAACTGGACTCAGTGGAAATCTTTACTAAGACTGGGCTTGACAGGCTAAGGATGGATCCCAGTTCAGAAGAAGGCTCAAAGAACCTGGCCAATTTGGCGAAGGAGGGAGCCCTCATCAACACCCATAGGGATTCCCTCAGCTTCCTGAAGGCACGAGCCATGGGACACGTGTGGCACCAGCACAAGTATCCACGTGCCCGCCCAGCCCCCAACACGTGCCCGCCCAGCTCCCGACACGTGCCTGGCTCTGCTCCGGTAGCAGCTGCTCCGGTAGCAGCTGCTCCGTGGCCTTCTCTCCAGTCCTGGGTCACTTGCATGCAGGCACCCCTTCACCCAGGCCTTTACCATTACCTCAATTTAGAGACTTGGAATAAAGTCTGAATTATTGGATCTGAGCTAGGACAGGTGGGTCCTTGGTGCTGGATATGATCATAATGACTGCATCATTAAATTATTTTTCAATACTTAAGAAGTGGTTCTTCCTCCTGTTCCTATCACTCCATAAAGGTCCAGGAGGACAGTTGGAAGGCAGGGGTCCATGTGCAGTACGGCCTTTGTGTTAGGATGTCAATGCTGCGTGGCCGAGAGAATCACAGGCTGCAGGGGGAGTTGGCAGTGAGAACTGTGCAGATAGACTTCCCACGAGGGCGGGGCTGTCAGGCCATCTCCGGAGAAAGATGACACTTTGAGGGAGACCGCCTCACGCTAGCACCCACAAGGTGGAAAGGAGGCACCACCTGTTGCTATGGCAACGCCCCAAGAGTGCAGGTTGTTTCCCTCTGCAATTAGCATGATCACAGACCGGGTAAGAGGAGGGGCCGCTTATGATACAGAAGAGTCATCTGTACAAAATGCAGACTCCTGTCCCTTCCTAATTCTGCTCTCTTCCTGCCGAAGGAATTCTTTCCTTCCCGAGACTCTGTTTCTCTCATCATTCTAACGGTAAAACGAGGGGCGTCTGGGTGGCTCAGTCAGTTAAGAGTGGGGCTCTTGATTTTGGCTCAGGTCATGTTCTCACCATGGTGAGACTGAGCCCCACGTCGGGCTCCAGGCTGATCCTGGAGCCTGCTTGAAACTCTTTCTCCTTCTCTATCTGTCCCTCCCCAGCTTGCCTGTGCAAATAAAATAAAAAACTAAAAATAAACAAATAAAGGTAAATTGAGTGTAAGGACTTGCTAGTTTCGGTCTTTACCTCCGTTTCATTCCTGTCTACACAGTGACATAGTGTTCCGGGGGCAGCATTGGTCCCAGAGCCTCAGCTCCCTGTGGTTCAATTGCAATGATTGTTAGTCTGAGGAGGCCCCACCCTGGGCGACCTGTGATGGACTGGAGGCTCTTCCCGCCACCTCCAGGCTGCCCTCCAGGAGTTTGGGGCAGGTGGTAGGAATGAGGGGGAGGGAGAGAGGGCTGATGAGTGCTCCTCATCGCAAAGGTGGGAGGTAACCTAGGCGTGGTGCTTGGAGTCTCCGCGTTGGGGGGTAGGGTGGACAGAGAGCTCTGGGGGCATCCTTGAAGATGTTGAAGATGCTGGGCACTCCAGGAAGGTAGCCAGATCTTCAGGTGAACTTTAGAAAGTGGAATTACTTCCCAGGTTCTTATGTCTATTTGTTTGAGTAGAGTAGGGAAACTGAGAACTGCTGGGCATTCAGATGCCACCCCACCAACCAAAAATAGAAAAAAATCTTCTCCAGAGAAGCCATCGAGCAAAACTCGAACTCACATTGTGAATTCAATGTCCAGAATGCCACCTGTTACACCAGGGACCGACCAAAAGAGCGAACCGACCCATCTGTAGTCATGGTTAATTATCTCCTGGGCAGTAACTGCAGTGGCTCCGACCCAGAAGTAGGTCAGGCTTCCACGAGGCCAGGCTGATACCGAAATCTGATGCTGTGTTATCCCTGAAGAGGCCAGGAGCAAAATGTATTTCGGGGCAGTTGGGGCACTTGCATGCCTCTGTTGGCATCTAGATGTTGTGAGGTCTGAAGCTCACACCTTTCAGGGGGTCCTGCTTGAGAAGAAGACCAGACATTATCAATACAGAATTAGATACAGCCACTGTAAAGCCTGGATGATGTATCTGAGGATAAGTTGCAGTAGAAAGAGGCAACAGTCTTCACTGGTTTCCATGATAGTATCTTTCTGCGACTTCTACAAAAACATATGTTCCATTCAGGGCCACCCCTTCCAGGCCTTGGAAAGGGTGCAAGCAGGGGGTCGTGAAAAATACTCCTCTAAAGGGATACTTCGCAATATCTTTCAAAATAATCTCTCAACAAGTCTTCTTTAAGCACAAAAGAATTAAAAATTAAATAATATGTTCAAGAATGTTCATTGTAATATTTTGCAATATCAGAATTTGAAAATGTGCCCATCTGCTTAATGGAAATAATATTCAGCTGCTAAAAAACACTGGGACAGATGTAGGTCCCCACATGTTGGCTTGGCAGTTTGGGGAGAGGATTTAATTTAAAACAAACAAACAAACCCCAGAAATTTCTGAACTGTAATATATTGCGTGATCTAGAACTAGTTTCAGTAAGTCTTAGTTTATGAGTTTATATATTCATTGCTAAATAGGTTTGAATATATACTAAACTCTTGGCATGATTATTTCTGAGAAATGTAATGGGAGATGAAGGAGCTTTCCGTTTTTCCCACGCTCACTTTTGTGATATATACATTTGTTTACAGGTGTACGTCACTCTAGTATTAAAAGTGAAAAGGTACCAAAAAATTAAAGCCCTCCGTAGAGGACTTAAAAGTCAAGTTTACTTCATATTAACTGCCTACTGTGCTCAGGAAAGCATACAGAAAGTGAAAGGGAGAGAAGACTGAATCCTTGACTGCAAAGGGTTAACAGTTGGTTAGGGGGAAACCACAAAAGCTAAGTGCAACGCGTTAACAGTGGCTGGGACACTGGGGGTGGAGGTGAGGTGGGGCTCCATCTCGATCCTTTGAGGGTCTGATGACTAGGGCACATAAGCAAACATGTTACACACAATTTCATTGGGTTTAGGGACATGCTCAAGACCATTTACGGAACCCAAGGGTAATAATTTTTAATTTAGAGATTTCCAGAAGAAATGTTGTGATTCTTCAAACCCTCTTGAGTCGGAAATGCCAAAATGTGAATCATCACTAAGGACAAAGTAGAAGGAAACAGAATGAGAGGAAGCCATTTCAGCCGTTCAAGGACCGCTCCTGGGCGGGGTCTACGGTTCGCCGAGCGCTCTCAGCCTGGCTGAGGGGCCGGCTGGGTGGAGAGGGGAAAGAGGGATCTGGGCTGGAGCCTAAGACGCCTCCGGTGCTCTCAGGCCACCAGCGCGGCGCTTTCCCGTGGGAAGCGCACCTGCCCGCGCCGGGCCTGGGGGAGCGTGCACCTGCCGGCACGTACCTGCGGGCAGCGCACCTGCATGCACGGGGCCTGCGGAGCGCGCCCTGTCGGCCCCGGACTTGGGGGGCGCGCGCCTCCGGGCACCAGCTTTCGGAGTGTGCACACGCCGACACCGGCCTACGAAGCGTGCAGCCTCGAGCGGCTCGCAGCGCGCGGGAAGCCCTCGGGCGCCCTCCGCCTCTCC
>NC_043706.1:1503644-1514971 GCF_006229205.1 Suricata suricatta
GGCCTCGGGTTTTCGCCTCGCAGGTGGCGCGGCCCCGCGGCCCCTTGGCGGCTGAGAGCCCGCAGCTTCCGGGGCGGGCCGCGCAGCTTCCCCGCGGACTGAGCCGGGCCGGTCGGAAGCGCGTCGCCTCTGTCCGCGTCAGTCGTCTGTGTTCACGGGGCTCCTCATGGAGGAGTTCCCGGGCTGAGGAGCGGGCGGGACGCCCCCACCTGCCCAGAGCGCAGGTGGAGCCCAGCATGGCCGCGGCCTGCGCGCGGGTCCCAGCCGCGGCGTCAGAGGCGCACGGGGACATCATCCAAGTGAAGGTAAAGGAGGAAGACCATGTTTGGGATCAGGAATCCTGCCTGCAGAAGACTTTCTGTCACACTAGGGAACTCTGTCGCCAGCGCTTCAGGCACTTCTGCTACCAGGAGACCCCCGGGCCCCGCGAGGCGCTGCGCCGGCTCCGCGAGCTGTGCCGCCAGTGGCTGAGCCCAGAAATACACACCAAGGAGCAGATCCTGGAGCTGCTGGTGCTGGAGCAGTTCCTGACCATCCTGCCCGAGGAGCTCCAGGCCTGGGTGCGGGAGCAGCACCCGGAGAGCGGGGAGCAGGCGGTGGCCGCGCTGGAGGACCTGGAGAGGGAGCTGGACGAGCCTAGACAGCAGGTGAGACCTTGGAGGTGCCGTGTTCGGTGCGGAAGTTGAGGGCGTGGGTCCGCACTGGTGGCTGCAGATTCCGCTGGGGCATTACTGTTTGATCACCGGTGTAGAGGCGTAGATGCAGGCTTATGGGTTAACAGTTTGGGGGTGAGTGACGGCGGAGCCACCGAAGTCGATGGTGTAACCACGTGGGAACCTTGATCTATTGCTTACCAGTAGAAAATGCACTGTATTTAGTGACTGTGGGAGGAAACCATTATGAAGCCCACTACTTTTACCATATGCGAAAACAAATCATAAGAATATAAGGAATGCCTTCTAGGAAAGAAATAGAGAAGTAGTCAGACTTAATAGGAGTTATCAGGGGGAAGTGAATGATGAGATTTGGATTCCATAATAGGCCCTGCCACTAATTAGCTGTGTAACCTTTGGCGTATCACACCTTCTCTGGGCTTAAATGCCTTTATTTCTACAACAAAGAGGGTAATTGCATCATTTTCTAGGTGGTTTTCAGTACTTCGAGTTCTTGGTACGTGAAATGTATTGAGCCCAGTATTTGGTCTTTTACCTCACACTAGAGGTTTTTTGTTGTTGTTTTTTAAATGTGTTTTTTTTTTTTTTTTTTTTGAGAGAGACAGAGACAGAATGCAAGCAGGGGAGGGATAGAGAGAGAGGGAGACACAGAATCTGAAGCAGGATCCAGGCTCTGAGCTGTCAGCTCAGAACCCAATGTGAGGCGTGAACTCAGGAATCATGAGATCATGACCTGAAGTCGGATGCTTAACCGACTGAGCCACCCAAGCGCCCCTAGAGATTATTTTTAAGAGAGTTTACTTGCTTTCTAGGACAGTGATTTTAGAACATTGTGGACATTACAAACACTCTCCTTTGTATAATGATACTATCAATACATTATCTGAACTCTAAATATGAACGTTTTATGTATATAGTCTGATCTGTTAAAACCCATTTTTCTGGAAGGCTAATCTTTCATATGAGATTGACAAATAAGGAATGCGTCCACATAACACTGAAATTGTGCTGACACTACATGAATTGTCCAGCAAGTTGATGTTTTGGGCCGCCACGGAAGAGCAGCCGAACGCCCGGCGTGTGATTGCAGCGGAATGCGGCAGGCCATGAACATGTGCAGTCCTGTGCCGGATGTCCGTTCACCCCCACATCCTTCCACTTGACTCTCTTGGCCACACTCTGTTTTGGAAATGCTTATTTTCATGGTTCTCTCCCATCTTTGTGCAGTTTTTGTTAAACTTTTTTGTATTCCAGAAAATAAGCAAGCAGAGGGGTTTACAAGCACCATAAAAGCATGCTGGTGATAAAATTTCTGCTAGTGAGCATAAAAGAAGAGCGTTGAGAACTGAAGAAGAGCTCAGAATTATAGAATGCTTAGGGGAAAAAAGGAAGAACCTGTGACATTGTGCAAGTGGTGTAAAGGAGTCCACGTTGCATACCGCTAGAGCCGGGCTGGGAAGTAAAAGAAAGTTCTCTAGCTGGAATATCTGTCAGTGCTACCAAGTTTGTTAGGAGGAGGTGTAAGGAAATGGAAAAACTGGAACATTTGTTAAGTGTGTGGCCTGAATACCAAACAAGGAATCAGAGGCAACTTCTCTCAAATAGAGGAAGTCTCAGCAACATATGAAGACCTTCAGGAAAAAGCCGAGGTCCTGCACAAGTGCCTTCATTTAGTGGACGTAGTGGACGTAGTGGCTGGTGTCAGACTCAGGAATGGTGTGAAGCTCCGTGGTGAGCTGTGAGTGCGGAGAGAAGTAGCTGCACGGTGCTCCAGGGTTAAGGGTCCCGATGGATGCAGAAGGCTGTGCCCCGAGTCAGATTTGAACTTCGATGAAACCAGGCTGCATTGCAAGCACATTCCCTCCAGGACCTCTGTCTCTAAAGAGGAGACACACACACACACACACACACACACACACACACAGGGGCTGGAGGCCAAGAAGGATCATGTGACCTGATGCCGGGTGCCAGTGCCGGTGGGGATGTAAAGCTGAAGACTGCTGTGACTCATCGGGTCGCCTGCCCACAGGCTTCGAAGGGAGTGGGAAAGACTAGCCTCCTGCCCTTCTGCCAAGAGAGGCTGATTTACGGGGCAGATATTTATTGGTCTTTTAGGTGATGGGGTTGTTTTTTTTTACATGATTTGCAAAAGTAACTTGAAGAGGAAAAATTATCTTTCAAAAATCTCAGCAAAACACCAAGCCCTTCTCCAGCAGGTGCTAAGCTTTCTTCTGACTTTAAAGTTCTCCTTTCCCTCCTAATACAACTTCTTTACTCCAGCCCCTTGATCCGGGTGTGATTGCAGCCTTTAGAGCTTATTACTTAAGGAGGACCTTCAAGATGTGTATGGCACCTACGGGGGTGGAATGCACACACAGTTTTTGCATTCTGGAGTCCACCGAACATTAAACCTGCCACTGATGTCATTGTGGAGGCCTGGGGTGATGTCACAAAAGCCTGCTTGCCTGGAGTGTAGCATAGAATTCTTCCCGATTTAGTTCATGATTCTGAAGGCTTTGAGCCTCCATTAGAGCCCCCCCAAACCGGAGGACGCTGAGTGGCCCTCACAGAGGAGGCTGGACCTGAGAGGTTCGACCCGAGGAGCTGCTGCAGCCCCCACGGGAGGGGTCTCTGCGCAAGCGCTACCACAGGTCCTTGCTCAGGCACAAGGGCACGGTGTGGAAGGTGACATGGCTCAACAAGCTGTCCCCAAAGGATCTGCTCACTTCTGTCACCCTGTGGTTCAGGTGTGACGGAGGCGGAGGGGACAGCTCACCGTCACCTGTGGTTCAGGTGTGACGGAGGCGGAGGGGACAGCTCACCGTCACCTGTGGTTCAGGTGTGACAGAGGCAGAGGGGACACATGATCATGAAGGACTGTCACACAGCACAGCAGGATCGTTTTTCATGCATGGGGCCCCATTTGGGGCTATATAAGCAGCTTCTTGATGAAAGAAGGGACATATTTAAGCAGCAGAAACGGTGTCTGTACGTCAGTGTCAAAGAAGTAAATGTACGATCATGAGCCAGAACCATTATCATATTTTCTCCAAAACCACTGCATTTCTTGGAAAATGTGCAAACGCTTCTCCTCCTGAACTTGTGACAGTCTCCACCCTTCCTTCCCCTTTCCTTGGCCTCTTTCCAGCACAGTCGCATCACTTCCCCAAGTACACTCGTCCGTGGCATGTAATCATCCTTTATAGTATCTTTTTGACTTGCTTATGCTTGTATTTTTACTAGAATCACCATGGTTTTATTAGTGCTCTGGTGACAAGGTTGTCTGTATGTTAAGTAGTCTATCCTGTAACTTTATTTTCTCCATAAATCTTGTCACTTTTTTGTTTAGTTTTGCAGAAGGCATGTGTGTTCCTCAATTCATGTACTATAATGTAGATGCTCTTTTCCCTCTAGCCGGCACACCTCCTCCCTTTGTTTCACATAAGCAATATTGCTTTTTCCCCTGAAGATGTGCCTGTTCCTTTAGAATTTTCCTCTTCTAGCTTTGTTGAGAAATGTGGCCATTGGTAGGACTTGGTGTTTGGTCACTTCTGGGTAATGTTCGTATTTGATGGAATTGATGTGATTCAGGGTTATAGGGACCTCCCTAGTCTTCCACAGTATTAAGTTCGGATACATGTTTCTTGTTTTTCTGGTCTGTGCGTGATTTCCGGAAGAAGAGAAACGGCGTTGGTTTGGACACACTTAGCTGTCCGCTCAGGGTCCCCGCTCTCAGGGGTAGGTGTGCTCCTACCCCTCCGCTTTCTGCCACTTTGCTTTTACCAAAGACCCGCAGTGGCTCAGTAACGGCCCTTTCTCATGAAAATCCCCCGAGCATTTCTTCCTGTCGGCACACACGGGACCTAATGTTCTGTTGTAAAGGCGACGTGGCCTGTGCGAACTTGGAAAGCGGGGATGCTGTTGCCGTTTCGGCCTCGATGGTTTTCACGGAGCACCTGTTTTTGTGGAGCAGGGAAACCTTTATCCGCCCGGCCTGCCTTCTTCCTTAAACAGTGTTCGTTTGTTCGTGTTGGCGGTGGACGCACCGGCCTGCCTTCCCGGCTTTCCTCCTACTGGGGTTGGCAATGCAGCATGGGCCTGGCCAGGGGGAGGTAGGCACGTGTTCTGGAAGTTTCCGGATGGCGGAGGGGTGTTCGTTGTGCCTTTGCGCACGGCCTGTCGTGAACGGAGGTGGTGTCCTGGTCTGCGCGGTGCTGGGCCGAGCAAGCAGCAAGCAGGAGCGCCGGAGTGAGTGATGCAGCCCGGGCCCGCCCCCTCGGCGCCTCCCATCACGTGACATAAAGACCCCCGCCCCCCCCCCCAATTTTTAAAAGCCAGTATAAGCCAGGTGTTCCAGTTGGGAAATATATGCACTATATGCACCTCTAATGGTTATGGCCACATTACACCAGGATTTTACAACCAAAACTTCTTACTAGCAAATGTTAACAATCAAATCCAGGAATCATATAGTGAAAGCAAATGACCGTCATAACGGGTTCGAGGTTAATTTGTTACTGCCACCCCGAGTCACCCTTTCAGGTCTGTGGTGGACGTCTCCCGGACAAGGCCGCTCCTGCGGCTGGAGGGCGGAAGGGTGTGCGCATGCGCGGGCAGGGGAGCGGGGAGGGGGTGCGCCGCAGGGCGGGGAGCAGTGGGAGAAGCCTCCAGCTCGTGTTTTAGTTGCTGTTAAGAGTTGGGGTGGGGGGCGCCTGGGTGGCTCAGTCGGTTTAGCGTCCGGCTTCGGCTCAGGTCTTGATATCGAGGTTCGTGGGTTTGAGCCCCACGTCAGGCTCTGTGCTGACCGCTAGCTCAGAGCCTGGAGCCTGCTTCCGAGTCTGTGTCTCCCTGTCTCTCTACCTCTCCCCTGCTTATGCTGTCTGTCTCTTATCTCTCTCTCTCTCAAAAAATAAATATTAAATTAATTAATTTTATTTTTTTTTAAAGCATGTGAACTTCATTCATACTGTAGGCATGAAAGAATCACTGGAAAAACTTGAAAAGAAGGGAATCGTCTTATTATATACTAATCTACCATAAAGCATCTTTAGATAACATTGTGGTACTGATGCATGAGTAAGTGGATCAATAAAGCAATAGAAGGTACAAAAGTAGACCCAAGCACATACGAAAATTGAATGTACGTTACATTTGCTGTCTCAAATCACTGTAAGGAAAAATGGACTTTTAAATAAGTGTTGGAATAAAAGGATATAGCCATTTTGAAATGGCACATTAAATCTATGCCTCATACCATGTATCAGAAATAATAACTTTAAATGTGTCAGGGATCAATACAATGCAATACAATAGAATTTTAAACACCCAGGTACTAGGATAAAGCATGAATGACTTATTTCATAATCTGGGTGTACAGAATTACTCCAAATCCAGAAATAATGTCAAGAAATCTTTCTTTATGGAATAATTTTAAAATGTAGGGCAAAAACCCACAAGCAAATTAAAATAATAAATTAGTGAAAGTATTTGTAAGATATATCATAGATGAAAGCTAACCTTTTTGACAAATGCAATAAAAATGATCATTAGACATGAGCAGTTTTCATAAACAGATAAACAAATGGCTTATTTTTTTTAATTTAGATTTTTAGTGTTTTATTTATTTTTGATCCAGCGAGAGACAAGAGCATGAGAGGGGGAGGGGCAGAGAGAGAAGGAGACACAGAACCAGAAGCAGGCTCCAGGCTCTGAGCTAGCTGTCAGCACAGAGCCTGACGCGGGGCTCAAACCCACGATCCTGAGATCTGACCCGAGCCACAGTCTGAGGCTTAACCGACTGAGCCACCCAGGTGCCCCAAACAAATGGCTTTTAATTGTACGAAATGATGCTCCACTTCAGTCATAAAAGAGCAAATCAAAACCACACTGAAGTACCTTTTGTCACCTATCAGATGGCAAAATTTCAAAAGCCTGGCGACACCACGTGTCGGCCTCACTGGGCAGGTGGGTCCTGTCATGTTGCCGGTACAGGTACAAGGTGGTGCCTCCCGCAAGGGGGCCGGGCGGGGGGATTTGGGCATCAGCGAGCACCTGTTTGTGCATTTACCCTTGACCGAACCAGCAGTACCCTTTCTGAGAATTCACTTTGAATATGTGTGTCTAAAAATAAGAGACAACAGAGACCTAGGTTTTCACTGCAGCTATTTGTTAAAGCAAAATGTTACACGCAGCCTAAATGCTGGTCCATATGGAATGACTATAAACTGTGGTGCCTGAGTGTGCCGTAGGGCCATGGAGGTAACGCTGGAGAAGATGTCTGTGAGCTGGTCCGAGCTGACTTCCAGAGTATCCTTCTAGCAAGTGAAAGAAGGAAGGTGTGAAGTACCATATAGAGTATAAGAAAGTACATACACGTTTACACTAAATGCATGTAAGTGCAAATATTGATGTGTATGTATGTAAATATTTTACTTATTTTTGCAAAAATAAACAGAAGGTAAACCATCAACAAAAATGGTTTCTTACGGGAGTGGAGGGGGAGTAGAATATGAGCAAAACTTCTCTGAATATACATTTTGATTTTTAGGGGTGCCTGGGTGACTCAGTTAACTATTGAATGCTTGATTTTGGCCCAGGTCCTGATCTCGTGGTTTGTGGGATTGAGCCCCATGTTGGGCTCTGAGCTGATGGCACAGAGCCTGCTTGAGATTCTCTTTCTCCCTCTGCCCTTCCCCCCCCCAAAATTAATATAAAAATTTGACAAACTGTATATTTTTATCTTTTATACCATTTAAATGTTTTAAAATTTTTTTAATGTTTATTACTTTTGAGAGAGAGAGACAGAGAGCAAGCAGGGGAAGGGCAGAAAGAGAGGGAGACACAGAATCTGAAACAGTCTCCAGGCTCTGAGCTGTCAGCACAGAGCTCGATGTAGGGCTCGAACCCACAGACCATGAGGTCATGACCTGAGCTGAAGTCAGCTGCTTAGTCAACAGAGCCACCCAGGCACCCCTAAATGTTTAAAATATTTAAAAAGCAATGTTAAGGGACACCTGGGTGACTTAGTCGATTAAGTGTCCCACTTTAGCTCAGGTCATGATCTCACAGTTCATGCTGTCTTTCTGTCTCAAAAATTTTAAAAATGCTAAAAAAAATTTTTTAATAAAAAACAATGTTAAGTTCAAAATGATTAAACACAGAAACAGGTGTACTCAACTGCATATCAAATTTTTTTTTTGAAATTTTTTTCAATGTTTTATTTGTTTTTGATACAGAGAGAGACAGAGCATGAGAGGGGGAGGGGCACAGAGAGAAGGAGACACAGAACCGGAAGCAGGCTCCAGGCTCTGAGCTAGCTGTCAGCACAGAGCCTGACACAGGGCTCGAACCCACGAACGTGAGATCTGACCTGAGCCAAAGTCGGAGGCTTAACCGACTGAGCCACCCAGGCGCCCCTCAAATTATTAATAATAACAGAGCAAAAACAATTCAGGTGACTTGAACCCAGTATTCTGACCATATGCTCTTAGTAGAATAGCGTGTGTGGACATACAAAGCTGCAAGGATACTCGTTTCACATAGTAGGTATGTTGTTGGAAAGCATCGTAATTCAGAAACTGTGGTGTGCTCATTGTGGGTGAAGGCAAATGAGTAAATATGAACATTGTATTGACCTAAGTTCTTGTTTCACTCTGGGAGAAGATATGTATTCAAATGGAGTACAGAAAGGCAAGGTAAATCTTACCAGTGCTGAAACTTAATTGAACTCATGACAGTCTGTGTAAGTTTCTTTAGCAGCTGCATCCATGAGAGTGCCTGGAGGGAGAAGGCATCAGCAGCACGGGGCCACCTACCACTCCGTCTTGTGGCCACTGTGTTGCTCCAACATGAATCAAGACTTCTTGGGAGAACAGTTGAAACTAGACCTGGGGCAGGAAAGATACAATGTGATCCTTGTGTTTATTGTTCAGGAAAAATGGATGTGCTTAAAAAACTAGTGGGGTCATATCCAAAGGATGCAGGAGCCTGACCAAAGGGGCTTCAGGGGCCAAATGGGAGACATTTGGAGATGAGGACGAGTAAGGATGGAATGGATTACAAATCTGTAGTGATATCAAAGTGAAAGACCACTCTTTACAGAAAATCGCTAGCTGATAAATGTAGAAGGAAATATAAAGGCGGGCAGTCACCATTTTGCAACCCCCAGTATAAAAAATGATTCAAGCAAAAGTCATCAATGAATGCTAAAACCACTGGGGAATAAGCTATTTATGTAGATGCACAATATTACTGCATCCTTGACTTAGTAATTACAGTGGGAACATGAATGGATAGATCTAGCAGTCAGACCTTAGCTAAGTGATCAAATGTAGCATTACCGACAATGAAATGTGACATGACACCGTAAGTACACGTCACTCACACAGTATTCTTCCAAAAATTATTCACCAGAATCTGTTTGAGAAGAAATAAGACAAGTCTCTGGAGTATTCTATAAGATAACTGGGTCTGACTTTCCAAAATTGAATGTCACGAAAGAGATTCTTTTTTAGATTAAAAGAAGCAAAAGATATGATGTATAAATATTGTTTCATGGACTTAAAACCATAAAATATGTTTTGGGGACAGTTAGGGAAATTTAGTTATAAACCGTACATGAGATGGTTAGTGTGAAGGGCTGATGATGTGTTCTTTTTTCCCGTGCATAGCACTGGGCCAGTGCTTTCCACACTGATCCTAAAACAACGGTCAGATTCCTTTCTGGGTGGAATCGTCCCTATCAGGTAATTTGTAGAACTCCCACCCCAAGTATTTATTTTTAATTGCTTAGACTGAAACCCACTTAAAGTTTTCTCTCAACTGTCACAGTTTAGGGAGGATTCCTTTAATGTGTTTGTGTTATTTCCTCCAAACAAAACCACAGGGATGAGCATCAGCTTCTGCCAGTGGAGAAAGTTTCTGGTGTATGGCTGGTGCATGGCTCTGCTTTATTAGTCCCAGCATTTTTGTCTTATATCTCTCCCTATTCTGTTCTGGCACTCATCTTAAGCATTCGGTGGAGGGGCACCTGGGGGGCTCAGTTGGTTAAGTGTCTGACCTTGATTCAAGTCATGATCTTGCAGTTCATGAGTTCGAGCCCCACGTTGGGCTCTGTGCTGACAGCTCAGAGCCTGGAGCCTGCTTCAGATGCTGTGTCTCCCTCTCTCTTTCATCTTCAGATGCTGCCCCTCTCCTGCTCACCCTATCTCTCTTTCTCAAAAATAAATAAACATTAAAAAGAAATTTTTAAAAACTCAATGAAGACTTTTTCTCTCCCACATTCTATTTCTGTAGAAGAGTGCTCCGAGGTTTATCTCCGCTTTGTGCAGTGATCGCCTGTACTCATTTCCAGATGTATCGATTTGTCCCCAGGTCCCACAGGGCACAGATGGGCCGGAAATTCCCGTGGAGGAAGCGAGTGCCCTGGAAGCAGCCCAGGAGTGCTTGGGCACCCAGCTCCCGTCTGCGGAGGACAGAATGGAATGTGACTCTCCAGAGCCAGGCCCACTGCCAGATACTGGTGAGGATGCTTAGTCCAGGAGGGGCTGAGATCTGGGAGAAGGCAGGGTCCACTCGCTGAAGAGCTGTGAAATCTCATCCATTGCAGCCTTACTGAATTCAGCTGAGGGAAGGTCAGCCGGTGTCGTGTGACACTTAAAGAGTTAAGCAGCCAGGTAATAAAGTAAGAAATCGTTGGCTACAAGATTTTCGATAGATATTTTGCAATGGAATTACGTCCCTGTGGATAAGTCAGAGGAGCCTCTGTGCAGAGATGCTGAGCCCTGGTCCAGTTTCTAAAACCTCTGCCCCAGTTTTTCTTGCACGTGATTTTTTTTTTAAATAGTTTGTTATCAAATTGGTTTCCATATAACACCCAGTGCTCTTCCCCACAAGTGCCCTCCTCCATGCCCATTACCTCTTTCCCCCTCCCCCTCCCTCTTCAACCCTCAGTTCGTTTTCAATATTCAACAGTCTCTCAGGTTTTGTGTCCCTCTCTCTCCCCAACTGTCTTTCCTTCTTCCCCTCCCCCTGGTCCTCCATTAGGTTTCTTCTGTTCTCCTGTTAGACCCCTAAGTGCAAACATATGGTATCTGTCCTCCGCCTGACTTATTTTGCTTAGCATGACACCCTCAAGGTCCATCCACTTTCCTACAAATGGCCAGATTTCATTCCTTCTCATTGCCATGTAGTACTCCATTGTATATATATACCACATCTTCTTGGTCCATTCATCAGGTGATGGACATTTAGGCTTTTTCCATGATTTGGCTATTATAGACAGTGCTGCTATGAACATTGGGGTACATGTGCTCCTATGCATCAGCACTTCTGTATCCCTTGGGTAAATCCCTAGCAGTGCTATTGCTGGGTTATAAGGGAGTTCTATGGACAGTTTTTTGAGGAACCTCCACACTGTTTTCCAGAGTGGCTGCACCAGTTTACATTCCCACCAACAGTGTAGGAGGGTGCCCGTTTCTCCATACCCTCACCAGCATCTATAGTCTCTTGATTTGTTCATTTTAGCCGCTCTGACCGGTGTGAGGTGGTATCTCAGTGTGGTTTTAATTTGAATTTCCCTGATGATGAGTGATGTTGAGCATCATTTCATGTGGCTGTAGGCTATCTGGATGTCCTCTTTGGAGAAGTGTCTGT
>NC_043706.1:1515071-1544746 GCF_006229205.1 Suricata suricatta
GAAAGTGGTCTAGTTTCATTCTTCTGCATGTTGCTGTCCAGTTCTCCCAGCACCACCTGCTAAAGAGACAGTCTTTTTTCCATCGGATACTCTTTTCTGCTTTGTCAAAAATTAATTGGTCGTACATTTGTGGGCCCAGTTCTGGGTTCTCTATTCTATTCCATTGGTCTACGTGTCTGTTTTTTGCCAACGCATGTGATGTTTAAGACTTGGAAATACTGCTCAGAAATTCTACCTAAGAAATGGAATTTCTGAAGTCTGTGCCCCTTAGCGTTTCAAGGATAGGATAATGTGTGTTAATAGGATAACGTGTGGTGGAGGCAAGAGCGCAGGCTGGCTGCTCCGGAGCAGCGTCTTTAACACAAGCCTCAAGTATCGTCCACTTGTTGTACGTCTCTTAACGTCTTCACAACTCCCCGCTTATCCTACACCTGCTGATACCCTCCCCCCTTCTGGAGCGCATGGTCTCCTGGTTGTCCCTCACGTTGCCCAATATTACTTATCTCCCTGAAGCTCATCCTTGTTCACCTCCTTTTCTCATGGCTCCACAGTGTGACACAAAATGTATCTGTGCAGAAAGAAATGCGATCTGTATGGTGGCCTTTTCATCCACATTTTGAGACGTTGAAACCTAAGCCCCAAATGTTGCTATAACTGTTAACTTGACTTAATAGAACAAAATGTGGTATAGTCTGGGTCTTTTTTATAAAAAGACCTATTACCGGGGCATCTGATTGGCTCGGTCAGTAGAACATGAGGCTCTTGGCCTCGGGGTTGTGAGTTCAAGCCCAATGTAGTGTGTAGAGATTACCTTATTATGTTTAAAAAGTTTTTTTAACATTTATTTATTTTTGAGAGAGAGAGAGAGAGAGAGAGAGAGAGACACAGAGTGTGAGCGGGGAAGCATCAGAGAGAGAGAGAGGGAGACACAGAATCGGAAGCTGGCTCCAGGCTCAGAGCTGTGAGCACAAAGCTCGATGTGGGGCTCGAACCCATGAACTGTGAGATCATGACCTGAGCTGAAGTTGGCTGCCTAACTGACTGAGCCACCCACGTGCCCTGAGATTACTTTAAAAAATAAAACCTTTAAAAATATTACTCTATTGCTGAGGCTTCTTTTTTGTAGTTAATAAATAAATAATAGCATCAATTTGCTTCTGGTTTTACATAAAACAGTGCTTTAAGGCCAATCCCAGATACAGCTCTGGAAAGTCACATCTGACCATGGAATACTACAAGGCAATGAGGAAGAATGAAATCTGGCCATTTGTAGGAAAGTGGATGGACCTCGAAGGTGTCATGCTAAATGAAATAAGTCAGGCAGAGAAGGACAGATACCATATGTTTGCACTCATAGGTCTCACAGGAGAAACCTAACCGAGGACCATGGTGGAGGGGAAAGGGGAAAATAGTTGGGGAGAGGGAAGGAGGCAAACTATGAGAGACTCTTGAATACTGAGAACAAACAGGGCTGATTGGGGAGGGGGAGAAGGGAAGGGAGGTGATGGGCATGGAGGAGGGCACTTGTGGGGATGATCACTGGGTATTATACAGAAACCAACTTGACCATAAACTATAAAAGAAAAAAAAAGAAAGAAAGTCACATCTCTTTACTAGATCAGAACTTTTTATTCCTTACTTACCTTCTATTTCTACAAGGCTGGGCTCCCTAACCAAAACCGTATTCTCAACTTGTGTGCCCACAGTCTCTGTTTCTACCCCAAGCTCTAGTGGCTGCTTGGCAATGTATATATTTCAAGTGGTATTCCCAAATATTCTAAATGATTATTTTCTTTATATTTTAGGGTCATTTTTGTGGCTTTCCATGATGTCTCAAAGCGTGGGTGATGATAACCCCAGTAGCTTAGACACTAATGAACCAGAAATTGAACCAGAAAACATGAGAGAGAAGTTCTTCAGGAACTTAGCAGTGTTGCTGGAAAACAAAAGTAATAATACCAAGATATTTTCCAAAGGAAAGTACTGTCAGTTAATTCAGGAAGTGAAAGAGGCTCAAGCAAAGGCAAGGAAGGAGTCTGTTGACTACCGTCGCTTAGCGAGGTTTGATGTGATCCTTGTGGAAGGAAATGAAAAGCTGATTGAGGCTATAAATGGGGAAACAGGTAAAGTTCGGTATTACTTACACAGCGAGGAGCTATTCGACATTCTGCACCACACGCATCTCAGCATTGGGCACGGTGGCCGTACCCGCATGGAAAAGGAGCTACAAGCCAAATACAAGAACATCACAAAAGAAGTTATAATGCTGTACCTGACACTCTGCAGACCATGCCAACAGAAACATTCGAAACTCAAGAAAGTTCTCACATCGAAGCCAATTAAGGAAGTTACTTCAAGATGCCAGGTGGATCTTATAGACATGCAATTAAATCCTGACGGAGAGTATAGGTTTATCATGCATTATCAGGACCTTCGTACAAAGTTGAGTTTTTTGCGGTCACTAAAATCTAAAAGGCCTAACGAAGTGGCACATGCCCTTTTGGATATTTTTACAATTATCGGAGCACCCAGTGTCCTACAGTCTGACAGTGGGAGAGAATTTTCAAGCCAGATTGTCAATGAACTCAGTAATATTTGGCCAGAGTTGAAAATTGTCCACGGGAAACCTCAGCCCTGTCAAAGCCAAACTTCTGTGAACCAAACTAATGAAGATATCCAAAACAGGATTATCTCCTGGATGCAAGCTAACAATTCATCACACTGGGCCGAGTTTTTGTGGTTCATTCAGATGATCCAAAATCAACCCTATCACAGAGGCATGCAATTGAATCCATTTGAAGGCACATTTAGCTCTGAGGCTAAGCCAGGCCTCTGTCCTCCTCAGTTAACCGAAGAACTCGTTACCAGCCCGAATCCAGAAAATGAATTTGAACTGGCCGACAAAGAATTAGAGAATCCGCCTGGAGCACAGTATGAAGAGAACGTAGAGACTGGAACTGATAGTAGTGATCTTGAAGAGAATCTTTCTGTTACTCCTATGGTGGCTCTGAAAAGCCCTCCTGAAAGCAGATTAAAAATTTTTTCCTGTGTAGTTTGTGAAAAAGAATGCTCAGGAGCTAATAGTTGCATATCATGTGATGGACGTGTCCATGCAGGCTGTGGGGTGCCGTCCCCTCACGGGCCTGTGGGCTGTCGTCACAGAGTAACATGCAGTCTTTGCCATGAGGCCACCACAATGAAAAGGAAACATGATGAGATACAAAGAAGTTTGACCGGTCAACCTTCCAAAATGCTAAAGCCATCAGAGACACCATTTTCATCAGATAAAGTAGGGGATTGGGTAAGAGTTTGAGTGCCTGCTGTGGATAAAAGTGGGGAAGAGCGTCATCACTCTTCACAGTGCTCGTGTTGAGTGGGAATGTGTGGCAGCATATATACTAAGTAAAAGCACAGGGTGGTCAACTTGGATTTGTTTCCTCCAGGGAAAAGCCCACTATTTCTAATCCTGCCCCCGCCCATTTATCAGACTGGAATTTAATAATGTCGAATGCTGCTTTACTTGTTCTGTGGGGTGATGACAGTCTCCTGCCCTGTCCTGGTGTCAGGAATTCCTTGGGAGGATAAAAAAGCTAAGATCCAGGGGGAAAATGGTGTGTGTGAGGATGTGTTTCTACAAGACGATGAACGTGGGAAAAGCTGAACTTACTGTTACTTGGGCAGAGAGGTCAGCCGAGAAAGGGCATCTTGGGTCATGTGAAGTGGTTAGGAAGAGCAAGGGATGGCAAGTTAGACTGCAGGATACAGGTTTGTGTTGAGGAAAAGTTCAGTTTTCAGATTTAAATGGAGAGCATGAGATAAGACCAAAGAGCTTTATTTTAAATCCGTAGATTCTATAAAGTAGGGTTAATATGTGTTCAGTGTAGAGTTTTGAAATACAGGGGCTACACCTCATTTGGACCAGTGGTACCTGAGTGTGATCTTCCCATCGGTGCTGGTCTGCAAACTTTATACCATCTACAGTGGGGCAAGTATACTAATCAAGAGTATTCAGAACTTTGCCACAATTTGACACTGCTGTAGCGCCCGGCACGTGACTACTGAACTCACGATTCTGAGTAGAATGCCGGCCGGTGTGGTGGCGGTCACTCACAGGGCGGGTCGTGTGCTGGCAGCTGCACAGAATCTGGCACAGTTACAGTACATGATATTTTATGGCTAGTTTGTCTGCTGTAACTTCATTTTAAAACCATTTTTAAATTTCCAGTTAAGCCTAGTTTTTAATTTGTAGCTTACCATTATTAGATAAAGGAGGAAAGTAACATTTGTGCTTACTTATTTTTAACCCTGATTTGCAGATGGCGAAACAAGCTTCACTAGACTTGTTTGTCAAGAAAAAACATAGACTTTCTGAGTCCGGCGGCAGGAGTAGAAGAAACAGTAAAGATGGAAGTCCGCCTGAGGAAGTGAAAGGCAGAAGAGTTCACACAGGTTTCACTCGGAAATATGACCCCTCATACATTGAGTTTGGGTTTATAGCTGTCATCGACGGTGACGTGCTGAAGCCACAGTGTATTATTTGTGGAGACATACTGGCTAATGAAGCAATGAAGCCATCAAAACTTAAGCGGCATTTATATTCAAAACATAAAGAAATAAGTTCACAACCGAAAGAATTCTTTGAAAGGAAGAGTAGTGAATTAAAGAGCCCACCGAAGCAGGTGCTCAGTGTTTCTCATATAAACATCAGTGCCTTGCGGGCTTCCTACAAGGTGGCGCTGCCAGTGGCCAAGTCCAAGACGCCTTACACGATCGCGGAGACGCTGGTCAAAGACTGCATCAAGGAGGTCTGCCTGGAGATGCTGGGGGAGTCGGCCGCCAAGAAGGTGGCTCAGGTGCCCCTGTCCAATGACACCATCGCCCGGCGCATTCAGGAGCTGGCCAGTGACATGGAGGACCAGCTCATAGAGCAAATAAAAGAAGCCAAGTACTTCTCGCTGCAGCTGGACGAGTGCAGAGATATCGCTAACATGATCGTCCTCCTGGTGTATGTGCGGTTTGAGCACGATGATGACATCAAGGAAGAATTCTTCTTTTCAGCCTCTTTACCAACAAACACAACTAGCTCAGGACTGTGTGAAGCTGTGAAGAATTACGTCATCAACAAGTGTGGTCTGGAATTTCAGTTTTGTGTGGGCGTGTCTTCTGACGGTGCGGCTTCAATGACCGGGAGATGTTCCGAGGTGGTGGCCCAGATTAAGGAGCTTGCTCCCGAGTGTAAAATAACACATTGCTTCATTCATCGAGAAGGTCTGGCCATGAAAAAGGTATCAGCTGAATTAAACAGTGTGCTTACTGACACAGTAAAAATTGTGAATTACGTGAAATCTAATGCATTAAATTCGAGATTGTTCTCTCTGTTGTGTGACAATATGGAAGCAGATCACAAGCAGCTGCTGCTGCACACGGAGATGCGGTGGCTGTCACGGGGGAAAGTTCTGTCGAGAATGTTTGAAATACGAAATGAACTCTTGGTGTTTCTGCACAGCAAGAAACCAGTTTGGTCCCAACTTTTCAAAGATGTGAACTGGACAGCCAGACTAGCTTACTTATCTGATATCTTCGGTATTTTTAATGATCTTAACGTTTCCATGCAAGGGAAGAATGCAACCTGTTTTTCAACGGCTGATAAGATTGAAGGACAAAAACAAAAGTTAGCAGCTTGGAGAAACAGAGTCTCTGCAAATTGTTATGACATGTTCCATAATTTAACAACAGTTATCCATGAAGTAGGTAATGACCTTGATATTGCCCGTCTGCGGAAAGTTATCGGCGAACATCTTACTAATTTGTTGGATTGTTTTGAATTCTATTTTCCATCGAAAGAAGATCCACGCATAGGGAACTCATGGATCCAAAATCCATTCCTCTCATCAAAAGATAACTTGAATTTAACAGTCACCCTGCAGGATAACTTGTTGAAGCTGGCTGCTGATGAAGGATTGAAAATGAATTTTGAAAATACAGCATCACTTCCTTCATTTTGGATAAAAGTTAAGAATGAGTATCCTGAGCTCGCTGAGGTTGCTTTAAAATCCCTTCTTCTGTTCCCCTCCACGTCCCTGTGTGAGTCCGGGTTCTCTACTTTAAGTGTCATTAAAACAAAGCACAGGAACAGTTTGAATATACATTATCCCCTGAGAGTAGCATTGTCGTCCATCCAGCCCAGGTTGGACAAACTAACAAGCAAGAAGCAAGCTCACTTGTCACATTAAAGACTTTAAGGTATTCAGTCAAAGTGTGTATATACACATTACGGAATATGAAAGTTATTAAAATAGCAATTCTGTATATAAATTGCCTATATGTACACTTTCAGTCACATGTACAGTTTTTATAATTCTTTTGTTACATTTGTTGTATTTATTAAAATGTAATTTTAAATGTTGCTTCTAATATTAAAAATTTGCATTTTGTATGTCTTTGTTACTGTTGTATTTCATTAGGATATGAAGATTTTAGGACGGCCTGGGATGGCAGTGAATTCTCTGAAATGACAGATTAGATCGGTGAAGGGAAGTGAGTTCGAGTCCAGAATTGGAATCTGGGTGGTCGGATGGGGAAGCTGATGTTCCGTTTCCTTTGTTGGTGCATGTTCACACACAGTGCTTACGTGGCCGAGGCCGGGGAGACACTTACCGAGTCATGGTGTCATGGCTTTGGATTCATATTGACAAATTCCGACCTCCTAGCGCTGGGGGATTGGGCCGTGGCGATGAGTTTAGGTCAGGTACAGAGTTGTGGGTTTTGCTTGAGCTGAGTGCTGTTGAGGTTCTGTGGGACAGAGCCAGGTATGACGAGCCCTTCAGGTAGATTTCATAACCTCTCCTGTGTGGAGACGATTCAGAGAAATGGCACCCATATCTGCTGTCTTGTCTGCACTCAGGATTACGGCAGACAGACTAGGAGCACAAGGCAGTTTCTTTAGGGGAAAAACATGCCAAGATCCTTGAAGAAAATGAGTCTTCCTAGACGGGGCAACAACATAACAGTAAGTGCTTATTTTCAAAGAAATGTAACATTGAGAGTTGAAGAAGGGAAAGATACGTAGTCATACGAAATGTCACTATTAAGTTATTAAAAAGTTGCATTGGACTGGATCCCATTTTAGAAAGTGGAGGAAACCTTTTTCACATTCAAGTTTGACACTTTAGTAGGACTATATTTTATTGTGTGTGTTTAATAAAATCTTACAGCTTTTCAGAAGAAGTGGTAGTGGTGGACAGATGTATGCGACAGTGGTTCAGTTTCTTCCGCCTACATTTTGTGTGTCCTCTCTCCTATCTGACTATATTTTGGAGCTAAGGGACTTACATTTAAAAATTTTTACCATTTGTTTTATTGATTGAATAAAGTATTGTGCTTCCAATTTTCAATTTTAAAAAGCAGTATATGTGTGTGACTTTATATTTATTTCTGTAAATGCTTTACCTGGGAGAAAATAGATTGATGGACATAAAGGATACATTTTAAAAGAGAACTAAGTCCTCTTATTTTATCTGTAAGAAATATGAGGTATTGGATATCTGAGACCAGAATTAGAATCAAATGGACAAAATATTTGGTGTGATTTTTGGCCTTCTCAGATACTTTCTTTAGATGGCTCCCTATTTGTCCTGCAAATGACTCTCTATCAGGAGGCTGAATCACTTTACCTTCACCTTTTTAACATTTAGGAATATTTGACTTTCCTCTGTTCCCTCCTCTCTGTGTTTTATTACCTTCCTGTACAGCGTTTTAGGTCAACAGCTGTACGGAGGTGCCATTTACATGAAATCTTAATGGAATGACTAGTGAGTTTGTAAGTCACGTGATCTTTTTCTTCCTATTTTCTGCTTGTTTTGCAGTGAGTTCGCATGTCTGTAGACATGTGGTGTTTGCATACACCACGAAGGTAATTGCCTCTTTTCTTGTGTGCACATAGGACTGTTATGTGCTTGCTTCCATTCATTATTTATGGATGTGCTGTTTTTTAGTTGTATTTGTACTTATTTGTGTACAACAGGATGTGGTGTTGAACTTTTCCTGGCAACTCCAGAGGCCTAGGAGATGCTAAGTGCCTCTGATTCTAAAGACATGTTAGCATGAGGGGCACCTGGGTCGGTGACTTCTGCTCAGGTCATGATCTCACAGTTCATGAGTTCAAGCCCCTCATTGGGCTCTATGCTGACAGCACAGCCTGAAGCCTGCTTCAGATTCTTTGTCTCTTTCTCTCTCTGTCCCTCCCCCGCTGGTGCTCCCTCTCTCTCTCTCAAAAATCACTTAAAAAAATTTTTTTAACTTAAAAAAAATGAGCAGAACCAGGAACCTGCCCTGACTCCTTTCTGCCAGGAAATCACTTGTAAGTGATGCTTCAGGATGAGGAATCTTGCGTTTCATTCCCAGATTGGGTGTCGTCGGGTTAGGCCAGGGGTGTGTGCTCGTGAGCAGGAAAAAGAGGTCGGAGAGCGATGGTTAGACCTGCAGCAGATCAGCTCACAGTCCCACAGTTTGAGGTGGCAAAGGGATGCAGGTTCCCTGTGGGTCAAGTTGACACCAAGGAGTGCAAGTCCGAGCTGCACAGAGCGGTCCTGCGGCAGGGGAGCCCTCCGGCCAAGGCTGCCACAGGTGCAGCTGCTGGGGGTTGAAGGGGGTGAAAGAGGTCAGGCTGAAGGTCAGTTCTCTTTCTATACATACTTTGGGCACGGCCCCCATAAATGCCCTCCAGGGTCAAATCAGGGAGCAGGTGACCGGCTGACTCTGTGTGTGTGTGTGTGTATGTGTGAGTGCATATACATACTTGGACATCTTCCCATGAACCTGTCCCCTAGCGAGGTTTACTGTCGTGAGTAGGGCTGAGTTAGGGGGAAGCAGGTCAGAAGAGGGATGTGCACTTGAGACTGTGAGATGTTAAGCCCCCATTCAGAGGACCCGCTCCCCCTCAGCTCTCCTGGTGATAAGCCAGAAAAGAAGAGAGTGAGGAGGAAACCCAGGGCTGGGCTTTGTGCGGGTAGCGGGAGGGAGAAGCTGAGTGGTACTTGTGGTGCAGTGTGGGCTCCGGCCTCCCCCCTGGGCTGGCCGGTCTGAGAAGGATGCAGACACCCGGAAGGATCTTGAGTGCGGTTAGGAGGCGCCCATCAGTGGTGTCCTGTGCCCTCCTGCAGGGGACCTGGTGGGAACCAGCAGCTGGAGGAGGAAAGGAGCCCAGTTTGTGCCCCTCCTGGGCCCTCCTAAGTAATACCTTCCAGAAGGTCTTGTCTGCTGTTCACACCAAGAGAGAAAGATTATTGTGAAAGGTCCAAGCATGATAGAATTAGAAATTATTATGATGAGGAAATAAAACATTCATTTACTGGCTCACAGAACGTGCTATGTGCTTTGTATTCTGATATACTTGTGTTAAGTTGAATACAACTGGTTTATTTTTAAAGTTTATTTTTGAGAGAGAAAGAGAGAGGGAGGGAGAGGGAGACAGACAGCGTGAGTGGGGGAGGGGCAGAGAGACAGGGAGACACAGAATCGGAAGCAGCTCCAGGCTCTGAGCTGTCAGCACAAAGCCCGACGTGGGGCTCAAATCCATGAACTGTGAGATCATGACCTGAGCAAAGTCGGGTGCTTAACCAACTGAGCCACCCAGGCGCCCAACAACCAATTTATTATTATTTCTTATTGATTGATATAATTATGCTTTTAATTAAGCCTTGGGTTCATTATAAAATGTAAGAAGGAAAAGAGCAGGAGGCCATTACGGATTGTATGACCTACAAGAGTGTGATTATGATTATGATGTGCTTTGTCGTAATAAACGCAAGTTAATTCCTGACTGAAATCTCTTTTGCGACTTTAGGAAGGAACATTTTCCAAACCACCATTTCCCATCGGAAAGATCTCTCATAGTTAGCTCGGGAGCCGAGGGGAGCAGAGTACAGGGCTCGTGGGCGCCGTCTGGTGGAGAGGAGGCCGGTTCACAGGGACGGACCCAGGTAAGGAGCGCAGCCCTCGCCTGGGAGACAGGGGGAAGCCCTGAAGGGACCCTAAATAGAAGGTGACCTGCATTTCGGTTTAGCAAGGTTTCTCTGCCTGCAGTATGGGAGGCCATGCGTCCTGTGTGATCGATCCAGAGATAGTGGTGTGGACGGGGACATGTCACTAAGGAGGAAAGCAAAGGGACATATTTGAAAGGCTCAGTGTTATAAAGGTGCCAGTTTCCAATCCTACTGAATATACTTGTAGAGGTTTTATGCAATATAACAAGTATCCATACATATAAGAGCAAAAGGTCAGACTGGCTAAGAATGTTAAAAATAAAAAGAGGTGAGGAAACTCGCTTATTCTCACCCCAAACATGAAAACTTATTGTAAAGCTATCATGCGTGCTGTTATGAAGACAGAGACAGACAGACAAACCACCGTGGGGTCATAGGGCTCCCAGGAGCGGCCCCACTGATACGTGGGAACCTGGGACGGCAGAACTATTCCCACTCAGTGGAGAAAAGGAAAAACTGACTATCCATTTGGGAGAGTGTGAAATTGGACCCTGCATCCTAAATGCATTAGAGACTTAAATGTGAAACACAATGCTGTAAAACTTCTTAAATAAGTTATTATTCAGTGAGCTTGAAGATGTCAGTGCCCTGCAGTCTTACCACGTCCAGTGTTGGCATGTGTCGGGCACTGGAGAAGCCGGGCACCTGGATGGTGATGACATCAGAGCGTGTAAGAGCCCAAGTTGGAAACAACCCAAATGTCCATTCGCAGAAGAAAATGTGGGAAAGTCCATTCCTGAACTTGAGGAAGGAATTGATTTCTTAAGATGGAAAAATATAAGCCATGAAAAAATCAAATTAAACTTTATTAAAATTATTAGCTTCTGTTTATCTTAGATACATACCATAAAGTGTTAGATCACGAAGCAGAACTCTAGGGGTGGACACCTGCCACATACTCGCTTGACAAAGGATACTGCAAACATGGAGGAAAGACAAGAACTAAATAGAAAAGTTAGCAAAATAAGTACTTCAAAGGAGAGAAACCCAATGGCCAACGGATGTAAAAAGATACTCAAAATCATTTGTAATCATGGAATGTGTATTTAAATTACAATGAAATACTGTTTTTGATTGGCCCAAATGAAAGTATCAAATGTTAGCAAGAATGTGGATCAGTCACAGGCCCGAGGCATGTTGGTGTAGCCACCTTGGGGAACACTTGACATTATCCAGTGAGTGAAGGTGTCTCCTGCAGTCTGACCGCGTCCACTGTTGGCGTGTGTCGGGCACTGGGGAAGCCGGGCACCTGAGTGGTGATGACATCCGAGCGGGTTAGAGCCCAGTGGGAAACAACCCGAATGTCTGCTCACAGAATACAACGTACTATGTTACTCAGCAGTTAGATTGCAGTAGTAAAATTGCATCATCACTGAGAGAATTTGAGAGATGTGATGAAATATATATATGTCAAAATTCATCAAAAGTATGTGATTAAAATGGTTGCATCTTATTATTTGTATGGTATACCTCAATAAAGTTGACTTGAAAAGGCATGTGACTTGGGGGCGCCTGAGTGGCTCAGTCGGTTGAGCATCTGTCTCTTGATCTTAGCTCAGGTCTTTATCTCAGGGTCTTGAGTTCAAGCCCCATGTTGGGCTCTATGCTGAGCATGAAGCCTACTCATAGGTGGAACTTAAGAAACAAAACTGATGAACAGAGGGGAAGGGAAAGAAAAATAAGATAAAAACAGAGAGTGAGGCAGACCATAAGGGACTCTTAAATACAGAGAACAAACTGAGGGTTGCTGGGAGGTGGGGGGATGGGCTGGATGGGGGATGGGCACTGGGTGTTGTATGCAAGTGATGAATCACTAAATTCTACTCCTGAAGCCAAGACCACACTGTGTGTTAACTAAACACACACACACACACACACACACACACGTTACCTATAATTACACACATCAACATGGGTGAAAATTAGAACATAATATTGAAAGAGAAAGCAAAGTTGCAGAAGAATACTGAAGTATTGTTCCATTTATATATTTAAAAAAAGCGTTAGGAAGTTTTTAAAGTGTGAAAACCCAAATGAGAGATACGATGTGGTAAAAATGTAAAGAAAAGAAGATGTTACAAAATATGAAAACGGAGTTTCTGTGAGGGGTGCCCTGTGTTGGGTGGGAGGAAGGACGCGGGGACGGGGGACTCGGGGACGTGGGGACGCGGGGACGCGGGGACAGAGAGAGGACTCCAGGAGGATCGCTCTGGTCATGGTTTGTTTCTCAGCGTGGGTGGTGAATACAACAGTGTTCAAAGCAGTGGGTTTTTTAAACGCCTTGTACATGAGCTATAAACTTTGATATCTTTTTAAAGTTTAAGGTACAAAATAGTTGATAGAGTATAAATCTGACAAAAGTGATGCTGATGACGGGACGAAAAGATTTTAAAAAGGAAAATGATGAAAGAACTGACGTTATGAAGGAGAGACTGAGACTCTCCCACATCTGTTTATAAGAAGAGAAGTGAGAGACGGGGCAGTGAGGGACCTTTCAAGGGATGAAACGTAAGACTCTTCTAGAATTGGGAACAGCCCGAGCCCTCAAAATCAAGCTCTCAAACCAGCCCAAAGCCAGATAAATAAAACTAAATTTGTATGGAGATCCATTATAATGAGAAGATATATATTAAAAGCAACTACGGATTTAAAAATAACAACAAAATAAAATTGACTTAGGATAGGTTTTTCAACAGCCATAACAGAAGCTAGAAGAAACTGAAAAAGTTTTCAAAGAGCTGGGGGAAAAAACCTGTCCCCTAAGACAGATGAAAGCCACCGGCCACTGTTGTGTTCAAGAATCAGAGGAGTGCAAACGTGGTCACAAGTGTCGGGAGAGACGCGATTCCAACAAACTTTCAAAAAACAACAACTATTAAAGACATAGCTAAGAATAAAATTAAACCATGAAGGAAAAACTAAGCTCAACAGGGATAAGCAAAGAAAATAATAAACATCTGGGAGATCTAAACATTTACTGTAAGATAATTTAGCAATCGTGTAATTTTGGGGTAAAAACACCAAGAAGGAACTTAAAATGCTAAACAACAAGTAGTTAAGGAGAACAGAGTGCTGAGAAGACATCTGATTTCCTTTAACTTCTCTCCAACAAATGCAGTTTCCTAGTGACGAGATATTTCAGTTAAAGTCCGAATGGCAACCACTATTAAAATGTATGAATTTGATAGGAGAGCTTCTTGTTTATCTGAGCAAATAAACTAACCAGAAATTCAGATTTCTGATGGCAGGATGGAGATACGCATGTATCCAACCTAGGCTGACTGTAACCCGTCCGTGTTTTTTGTACCTGTGCAGGGATTGGCACACTAATATACCCAATCTTTCTTCACAACAAAGAATAGCGACTTTATCTTCTGAAGAGCACTGAGTCAACCCTCACCTTCTCTAAGATTTCTGCGTCATTACAAATACCTCCTGCCGATCTCTCTGACTTTGCCCTCACACCCATTCAGTCTACTCTCAGCAGCCAGAGAGATTCTCTTAAAGTGCAGATTAAATTCTATCACTCTGCTCAACACCCTGCTTGACTCCCCAGCGCCTTCCAAGCAAAACGCAAACCGTGCAGCAGCTTGGACTGCCTTACATGATCCGTCCCTCCCTGCCCTGGTTTCCTATTCTCTCCTTACAAATTTGTTTCCCACTAGAATATGGTAGCCATGAGAGGATTTCTTTTAAACATGTATTTATTTTCAGAGAGATGGGGTGGAGGGGCAGAGAGAGAGGGAGACACAGCATCTCAGGCAGGCTCCAGGCTCTGAGCTGTCAGCACAGAACCTGACACTGGGCTCGAACCCATGGACTGTGAGATCATGACCTGAGCCGAAGTGGACACTCAACTGAATGAGACACCCAGGCACCCCAAGAATATGAGGTTTTTAATCTATTTTGTTCATTGCTGTATCCCCTTGACCTAGAAAAATGCCTAGCACGTGGTAATGTTCAATCAATACTTGGTGAGTAAATGAACAAATAGAGGTCAGTTTAGGGACTCAGGATTGTATTCATATTTCAGATTGTAACAAGTGGTAATATTGCTTCCATTTATGATAATTTGCCTTACATTTTCCATGTGAAAATTGCCTTCATAAGTCAAGGGAAGATTATATCATAAAAATGGTATTTCAAAAGAGAAAGTAAAAGTGACCTCTGGGATAGGAAGCTCTTTTTAAAAATTTTTTTAATGTTTTTTATTTATTTTTGACAGAGAAAGACAGTACAAGTAGGGGAGGGTCAGAGAGAGAGGGAGATACAGAATCCAAAGCAGGCCCCAGGCTCTGAGCTAGCTGTCAGCACAGAGCCTGACGCAGGGCTTGAACCCATGAGCTGTGAGATCATGACCTGAGCCGAAGCCAGACGCTTAGCCAACTGAGCCACCCAGGCACCCCTAGGAAGCTAACTCTTTGGAACAAATAAAGGCCTTTATTTCAGTACTTTCACCGAAACATAAATCCTGGATATATTATTTAAATGTACTTTTTAAATGTTAGGATAAATTTAGATGATAACTGTGTAATTAGTGGGAGGGAAAGTCATCAAAGAATGACTCCCAAGAAAGTTACCATAAAGAAGCAAGTATTGGATTTAACCCCACTGAAAATTTATAATTCTATATTGAAATATGCTATTAATATTAAAAATTAATAATTGGGAATACATTTTGAATACATAGAGAAATATACTTAGTCTATTATATGTTTGATAGTGATCTTTTGAATAAATAAGAAAAGTGTTAAACAGCATAAAAGAGAAAAGATATGGGTCAAGGATCCCAGTGGCTTAAAGTAAGACCTTTGCTCATCACATGTCTCTTGTTTGGCTGAACTGGGGTTGGCTGGGCTTTCTGTGTTATGCCCACGTCTCCATGTGTCTCCTAATTCCAACCAGCAGCCCTTCTGGTGCCCTTCTGCTGGTGCAATGCAGACGGGCTGGAGAACTTGGCCATGACTTTGGACGCCCCAGCTAGGAACCACACGCTCTCTGTCCACCCACATCCCGTTGGTCAAATCAAGTCCAGTTGCTCAACCCGGTGTCGGTGGAGTGGGAGAGTGTACCTCGTTTTTAGGGGGGACATAGCAAGGCCAAAAACGTTAAAAAAACAAGCCACCCAGAATATTCAGCTAAAAGTCTTTTAAATCATAAACACGGTTTTTAAAATGTAGCAAGATGAAGTGGTCTCAGGATTATTTCAATAACCCGGAAGTGTGGCCAGGGAGCCAGGTTGTCCGAGTTCTCTCCTCTCCTCTGTCTGTTGGTCTTTGTCCTGAGGTTTGTCGTCAGAGGTGGTAGCTGGCTTTCGCAGCGTCACTCATAGAAAAACAGCTACGTAGGAAAGAACCTTCTCTCAAAACTCTCTTCCCCCAGCAAGGAAAAGTCTTTTCCGGAACCTTCAGTGGATTTCCCGTTCAACTAAACAGCCATAATTGGGTCACATAACTACCCTGCACAAACCTTTACTTAAGGGGAAGAGGATTGCCATGGCTGGCTTAGAAAAATCCGGATTCATCTCCTGTACCAGGGCATCGCCACACAGCAGGAATCCTATCACCCAGGTGGCAGAGAATGGCAGCGAGAGGCAGCCACCCGGGGCCCCCAGTGGTGTCACCGTGCCAACAGCCGTGCTTGCTGGACGGGGACCTTCTTGGGGCTTACAGCCTCTCACGACAATGTAGAAATAAGCATGGAAACATTTAAAAAATCGGTAATATTTGACCAACAGCTAGAATTTTTAGAGAAGTATGTAATCTATGCCCCAAATCTAATTGTGAGATTAATATGTTAGGATAGTTTATATCACTCTACACAAAAGAAATCATCCAGGAGCCAACTTCGCAGGAACCGTTAAGTAATGTTTCTCTGATACATTTAGATACTAAGCAGTCTTTATAATAAACATATAAATGTTCAAATGGTCAAAAATTGGTCAAAACATTGTGTGAACTGAAAAAAGATTATAAGACAGTTTATGTTGCACAATCCTAAGTTGGGAATTGCATTTCACGTGTAGTAAGGAGTCTGAAGAGTTATTGCCTCAAACTTTTAACAGCAGACATCAAGACAGGGAACGGATTTTGCAAACTCATTAAGTCATGAATGCATCTAGGAACATAAGCTTAAAAATACTCTAATGCAACTTTGGCTAAAATAAATTTATTTTTAAAATTATAATCACAATAGAATTTAATTCAAAAATCTTGAAAGAAAAAGGCGATGGTTTACTCAATTGCTTTTGAAAATACAAAGTCATTACTTTTTGTTACAAAGAAAGAGGAGAGGATTGGAAAATATTTCCACTCCCGTTGCTACAGAAACATAGAGCATTTACCAGGTGGAATTAAGGTCATATTAAAGTTTTATGTAGGTATAATTTAATTTAATATGTATTAAATACATTAAAACATATTTATATAATTTATATGTATAAATATAATCTTCTCATCAACAAATTGAGTTCTTGGCTAATTCATTCGCTGAGATGAGAAAAACTCTCCTATTAAATTCAAGGATTTTAATAGTAGTTGCCTAATGTTAGGACTTGTTAATCAAATATTTTGTTATAGGAAACTGTTTATTAAGGATAATGATTAATGTTTATTTACTTTTGAAAGACAGAGAGACAGAGCGTGAACAGGGGAGGGGCATAGAGAGAGGGAGACACAGACTCCGAAGCAGGCTCCAGACTCCGAGGTGTCAGCCCGATGCGGGGCTCAAACCCACGAACCGTGAGATTATGACCTGAGCCAAGGTCGGCCACTTAAATGACTGAGCCACCCAGGTGCCCCAAGGATATATGATTAAAAAATTGAGTTTGTTCCTTAAAATTATGAATTATGTTTTTTCCAACCAATTTCCATGCTAGTCCTGGTTAACTAACCCACTCTAAGCTTCCTGATCTTGTTATGCTTAATTTCACATATCCATAAAACCAGATGTTCTCTGTGAGTTAGGAAAAGTATCTTGTCCAGACCTTTGATAGAAATACAGATCTCTCCTCTTTTAAAGGAGAAGGAAGTTTTCTTCATGTTGAAGGATAATCACTGGAAAGCAGTAGGGGTAGAAATGAAACCGGACACTATTTCACAAAGAACATATCGGTTCTTTTATACATATTATATATAGTAGCAGTTTCTGTAGAAAATTTGTATATATCTGATTTTTACAAAAACACTTCCATAATAAGTGCGTAAAAATTTTGCCTAATCCCCATGTGGCCTACCTTTGACCTCAGGACAGTTACTGATGTTATTTCAGTGATTTAAGACCAAGACCCAGAGAAGATCTGTTTACGAGGAATAGACAAAAAAAGATAACCTTTTTGGACTTGATAAGTTTGAGGTATTTGTTGGGAAAATCAGAGGTCCAACAGAAGGCTAAATTACGAATTTAGAGTTGGACGAAAGGTTTTGACCAGCATGAAACTCAGTGAGATAATCTAAAGGAGAATGAGATGTATGGAATGGTGGGAGAAATTCCTAGGACCAGACTCTTGGAATGCTGTATTTAAGAGTCTGGCAGGAAAAAAAATCACTCAACAAGACCTGGGGAAGGAATAGTAAGAAGCAAGGAGAGACGTGGGGATAAGATTTTAACAGGAGCCAAGGAACGAGAGGTAGGCATGAAAGCGATGGCCGACTCCATGAAATCCTCGGTAAAATGAAGGCTGGGGAGGCGAACAGGAGTGTGAAGTGAGATTCGTAGCCCGTCCGCTCGGCCCCGCGGCCGGCCTGCTGCTGCCCCCCCCCCACCTGCACTCTCCCCATGCGGATGCCCGCCCCGACCAGGACCGGCCGCTTCCTGTCGCACACCCGACGCGCCGGCTCCTGGCTGCCTCTTCAAGGATTTTCAGCTGTGGCGGAAAGGAGAGCATCAGGACGCATCCTGGCTGTCGGGGTAAGCCCAGTCATAAAACTTTAGAGCTTCTCTTTCACGTAACGATAAGCTATTGTCCAGTAAAAGAGAAGAAAGCTTGAAAGACACGAAACTGAACATTTTCAACACAGGGAGGAGATGAGCAAACGAAGGAAGTTTTTTAAAGAAAATAGAAAACCACTGGGATTTGAAAATGAGAGAGAATACTGGATGGTCGTTGTGGTAGATGATGATTATTCAGACGTGTTTGCTGCCTCTTCCGGGGCCATATGGCTACTCCCAGGGGCGAGATTGCTTCCTGGGGTAAGATGATTACTCCCCCCCTTCATTTGCCTCATTCACTTTACCCTGGATAACGGAATGTGAGCAGAAGCGACATGTTACCTTTGAGCAGAAGCAAAGAAACAGTCCTTGATTTGGCCCTTCTTTCTCCTGTCAGTGCGCCAGGTAGACCGCCCTGGGCCCCATCGCGATGCACAGAAGCAAGAAATAGATGGTGGTTTTGTAGTCACTAGGGCTCCTGGGGCTGTCTGTTCCCAGGCACTTGTAAAATGCTGTAGTAACAGTGTGGTTGGATCGGCCTCAGAAAAGGAGCCTAGGGCTTGACTCTGGTGTTTGCCCGCTGGAGCCAACCTGAACAAGTCCCCCTTTTTTTTTTTAATTGGAGTTGAATATAAAATAGGGACCATAATAATGTGCTCAGCACCTTGCGGTTGCCATTGAAACTCAAAGGGGAAAGCCATCCAGCCATCCAGCCATCCATCCTCAAGTTAGTTAACACACGCTTCCTCTTGGCTTCAGGAGCAGAGCCCCGCGGTTCTTCTCTTCGGTGACCCCCGCAGGGCTCATCCCAACAAGTGCCCTCCTCAAGGCCCATCCCCCATTTCCCCCAACCCAGCAACCCTCAGTTTGCTCTCTGTATTTAAGAGTCTCTTATGGTTTGCCTCCAAAAGGGGAAATAAATTTGAAGCTTTAGGTAAATTGTAAAGTGAGAAAGTGAGACATTCGCAGTATTATTTTACCTGAAGTCTGGACGCGGATCTGGGGCCTGCGGCCCCTTCCCCGGCTGCGGGGAGACCGTAGCCACGCTCTGCCGAGCCCTCTGTTCGGCCACCCCGGGGCGCACACGAAGTGCCTGCACACGAATGAGACCAGAACATAAAGTTCTGTTTCTCAAAACAAAAGGGGTGGGGGGGAAGGGTAGGGAGAGAGAGATGGAAAATTCGATGAATTAAAAGGTACTTATTCAATATAACACCTTGTCTGGCTCCGTAGCTGAGCTGGCTAAGGCATCTGTCCTGTAAGTGGGAGGTCCCCGGGTTCGAGTCCCGGCGGGGCCTGGTTGCTCTGTTCAGCCGGGGGACCAGGGGTGGGGGCGAACCGAGGCCCTTGTACCTGCCCCAGCCTGGGGCTGAGTCCACCCCTACGAACAACTAGAAGAATTACCACCGTTTTCGAGGATTTTTTCTGGAACACAGGATTTTCTGACTCGGGCAGTTTCCGATAAACCGGGAACCGGCGATTGATGGTTAAAAGCGGGGCTTTCCTGCCCACAAACCAGAAGATTTTGACCTGAGCTCAAGTCAGAAGCTTAACTGACTGAGCCACCCAGGTGCTCCCATTTGACTTATTTTTAAACAGTTTTTCTTTTTTTTTTTTTTTTTTGAGTTTTAAGAGTCCTTCATATATTTTGAATATCAGTTCTTTACCAATATGTATTTTGAAAATTTTTTCCACTCTCTCAATGTTGTATTTTATAGAATAAAAGTTTTCAATTTTAATAAAAGTCCAGCTTATCAATTATTTCTTTTGTGGATCATGCATTTGGTGTCATATCTAAAAAGTTACTACCAGACCTAAGGTCGTCTGTTATCTCCGAGGGATTTTATTTTTATGTTTAGGTCTATGATCCATTTGGGGTCATTTTTGTTAAGGGTATGAAGTCTGGGTCTGGATTCACTTTGTTTCGTGTGCATGTCCAGTCGCTCTGAGAGCGTGTGTTGAGTCTTTGCTGCACTGAACCGCCTTTGCTCCTCTGTCACAGATCAGCTGACTTTGTGCGTGTCTATTTCTGAACTCTGTTCTGTCCCACTGATCCGCTTGTCCGTCCTGATGACTGTAGCCCCCTGTCTGGATCCCTGCAGCTTTGCCCCGGGTCTGAGGTCAGCGGTGTCGGGCCTCCCTCTTTGTCCTGTTCCTTTAATGCTGTGCTGGCTCTTCTGGGTCTTTGCCTCTGCAGGTAACCTTTAGAATCGTTTAATCAACATCCACAAAATCACTTGCTGGGATTTTGGCTGAGATTGCACTGAGTCTGTAGACGCAGTGGGAAGGCCTGCCCCCTTGACAATATTGACTGTTCCATGAACATGAAATATGTCTCCATTTAACCAGCTTTCCTTTGATTTCATTCATTAGAGTTTGGCAATTTTCCTTGTATAGATCTTGTACATATTTTGTATTTCATCTTTTGGGTGCTAAAAGTGTTGTGTTTTTAGTTTCAGATTCCACTTTCATTGCTGGCATATAGGGGAGTAATTTACGTTTGTAAATTAATCTTGTGTCTTTGACCTTCCTATCATCACTTATTCATTCCAGGAGGGATTTCCTCTTTTTGGTCAATTCTTCTGGATTTTCTACATAGATGATCATGTCCTCTGAGAACAAAGACGGCTTTATTTTTCCTTCCCAATCTGTATACCTTTTATTTGCTTTACTTCTCTTAATGCATTAGCAAGGACTTGTAATACAATGTTGAGGCCAGTGAGGACATCCTTGCCTTGCGCCTGACCTTCAGTGGGAAAGCTTCATGCTTCTTACCACAGGAGTGATGTCACCTGCAGGTTTCCTGGATACAGTCCTTTATTCCTTATCAGGTTGAGACAGGTCCCCTCTATTCATGGTTTACTGAGAATGGGCGTTGTATTTTGTCAAAGGCTTTCCTCTTTTTCTGCCCTTTGTGGCTTTAAATTTTTTTTAATGTTTATTTATTTTTGGAAGAGTGAGACAGACCATGAGTGGGGGAGGGGCAGAGAGAGAGGGAGACACAGAATCACAGAGCCAGACATGGGGCTTCAACTCATGAACTCGGAGTCTATGACCTGAGCCGAAGCTGGGTGCTCAACCCACTGAGCCACCCAGGCGCCCCTGCCCTTTGTGGTTTTAATTCAGCATTTTCTATAATTCCATTTTCTCTCCTTTCTTAGCACATTGACTATACTTTTTGTTTGAAAACTTTTTGTAGGGGCGCCTGGGTGGCTCAGTGGGTTAAGCATATGACTTCGGCTCAGGTCCTGAGCTCCGTGACCTGACCACGCAGAGGCTCTTTGGAATTCTGTGTGTGTCTCTCCCTCTGCCTTCCTCCCTTGATCTCTCTCGCTCTCTTTCAAAAATACATAAAAATAAAAATGTTTTGTAGTGGTTGCCCCAGAGTTTGCAATATCCATTTTCAAATAATGCAGTACCCGTCATGGGCACCTTATCGCCATCATGGGCACCTTATCATGACAGAAGAATCTTGGGTGCCCTCCTCATGTCCCGTGTCTCCTGCTGTAACTCAGTGATCACTGAGCAGACATAAGCACATGTATACACAGATACATGAAGAAGCATCCATAACTGAATACACTGTTGCTATTGTTCCTTTGAACCAAAAGGTCATCTGTTAGAGTAAGAATAAGAAAGACAGAAGGTTTTCTTTCACCTTCATGTGTTCTTGCTTGAGTGCTCTCCCTTTTTTGACGTAGATCTGAGTTTCTGACCCGTACGGTTGTTTTCCTTCTCTTTAAAAAAGCCTTTTAACGATTCTTGCACAACAGGTCTACTGGCCACAAATTTGTTTAATTTTTATTTGTCGGAGATTGTCTTTATTTCTCCTTCACTTTTGAAGACTTATTTTGTAGGTTACAGAATTCTAGTTTGGTAGGGTTTTTTTTTCCCCTTTAAACATGTTAAGTATTTATTGTTTGTATAGTTTCTGAGGAGAAATCTGATATAAATATTATCTTTATTCCTCTGTTGATAAGATGGATTTTCCTCTGAATCCTTTCAGATTTTTTTTCTTATCTTCCTTGCCTCCCTCCCTCCCTCCTTCTTTCCTCCCTCCCTCCTCTGTAATTGTTAAGATGATGTGTGTAGAGGCCGCTGGGGTGGCTCAGTCAGTTAAGCCTCGACTTCGACTCATGTCATGATCTGGGGTCTGTGCTGACAGCTCAGAGCCCGGAGTCTGCTTCGGATTCTGTGTCCCCTCTCTCCCTACCCCTCCCCTGCTTGTGCTGTCTCTCTCTCACACAAAAAAATAAATAAACATTAAAAAGAAAAGATGATATTCGTAAGTATAGTGTTTTTTGCTGCTGTTGTTATTTGTTTTTAGGTGGTGGGTTGTTTGGGGTTTTCTTATTTTTTGTGGTTTTGGAGGTTTGGTTTTTTTCTTTGTTTTGTTTTGTTTTGTTTTGGGGGAGGGCAATGTTCATGCTTGGTGCATTCTAAGCTTCCTGGATCTGTGATTTGGTGTCTGACATTAATTTGGGGGGAATTCTCAGTCATTGTTATTTCAAAAATGTCTCCCATTACTTTCTCTCCTCCTTTGCTGTGTTCCCATCATGCATGCGCGTAGGTTACACCATTTGCAGTCCTGCCTCAGTGCATGGGGGTTCTGGGTTCTGTTTGTTGGTTCGTCATTGTCCTGTTTGTTCTTTAGTAGGAAGGAGAAAAAGAGGCTAAAATTTCTTTCCCTTCAACCTTAACCACAATTATTATCAAATTATATAAAATTCTTTCTGAAAGACTTTTAGCAATTTCATTAAAATGCTCATCTACTTAACTATTTTACTTTTGTTAAGAATACTGAACCACCAAGCCGATGATCCCAACTTTAATTACCTTCTGTCTTCCGGAAAGACCAATTTTCATCTTAGAAAGGAATTGCTTTAACTACACAAAATGCACAAGGATATTAGCAGCAGTAGGTTGAAACTGATGTCCTCAAAGAGACTGGAGCGTTATCCAGAGCCTGGGTCGCTTAGCCCTCTACGCGTTGGAGAAGCGTAAGCAAGCAGTGGTTTTTCTTTTCAAAGATGCAAGAATGTGTTTGTTGTCAATGCAGGTTGGCAGCCTAGCCCTTCCCCTGCCCCTCACTGTAGACACCTGCGCTGTGTGCATGAAGACACGGCACAGAAGGGTCCGGGCCCCCAGGAACGGTCCCTACCCAGAGGTTGGCCCGTGTGACACTGCGTTCCCGCGGGGTTGAAGCCAAGTCCTGTGCTCAGCACTGAGTTTGTTGGGAAGGTTGTCCTCATCTACCTTTTTGTCTAGTTTGTCCTATTTCATCTTTATCTGTTTTCAACTTGTCCTTTGCTTTGATATGTAATTACAGATGTGTGGAAATCACACATGCTTCTTGCAAAAGTGTTTGCCGTGAGGTTCAGCATGCCTGTGGAGACCCGGCAAGTCCACTCCTAAGCATGCGTCTGGCCTGCCCTCAGTCAGCTCAAAGTAGGCGGCCTCCCCCTCCCCCAGCCCGCATTTGGCCTAAGTCACCAGACTGATAATGCGGGACGTGCCAGGAAGACAGGAGCGTGTGGACGCACATTGCGCGGCTGTCTGGGGAGGGCAGACAAGGCTCCCACGCAGGTCCTAAAGTGGTTTGAGAGAGCGGGAGGGGCGGCGCTGGACGAAGGTTCCCGACTCCCGACTGGGGACTGGGCTTAGCGTTTGACCTTCCCACTGGTGTGCTGAGACAGAGAGAGAGAGCGAGCTTTTGCACTTTCTAATGAGCTGCTTTAGGTGTGAGAGAGTGACGGGTGTATCAGCAAACGTCAGGAACAGCCAACCTCTCAGGTACAACACCCAGGAAAGATCTGTGCAGAGGTCCACACACAAAAATCACGTACAGGAGTGTTCTCAGTAGCCCTGTTCGTGACATCCCCAAACTGGAAACAACCCAGATGTCCCTCATGGGCAGAAGGGACAAACCGTGACATCTTCATATGATTCAACAGAAAGGAACATTGTTAACTGCAGCAACATGGACGAATCTCACGGGGTGCCCCACAGGAGAAGCCAGGCACACAGCAGTGCACGCCGTAAATTCATCTTACGTAACTTATTAAAATGGGCAGCGCTAAAAGGTGATGTCAGCAGTCAGGAGAGGGGCTACCCCTACGAAGAAAGCGATTCCGGGGCGCAGGAGGCGAGCTGCTGGTGTGCCTGCGAGGCCCATCTCTTGACGGAGCCCAAGTGCAAGGCTGAGCTCTGGGTTTCAGCCGATGGAAACAGTGGCAATGCACTGGAGTGGAAGACCTGGGCGAAGGTTCCTAGACCTGTGCTCTCTGTAAACACTCGTGACCTGCATGCATGTGGGTTTGAGCGCTGTCCAACACGCTTTCCATACTCCAATTAAAAAAGAAAAACCACCAATTAAGAAAGAGAATGTTTCCATTTTATCTCTCTCTCTCACTCGGAAATAACCAGTATAATAATACGATAATCATTCTCTTGCTTTTATTTTTATTTTTTGCAGCGGTGACTCTACTTTTTAAAATTTTATTTTTATTTATTTCTTTTCTTTTCTTTTTATTTTTTAATAGTGTATTGTCAAGTTGTTTTCCATACAACACCCAGTGCTCTTCCCCTCAAGTGCCCTCCACCATCACCACCACCTGTCCTCCCCCCTCCCCCCTCCCCCTCAACCCTCAGTTCATTCTCAGCATTCAATAGTCTCTCAAGTTCTGCATCCCTCTCTCTCCCCAACTCTCTCTCCCTCCTCCGCTCCCCCTGGTTCTCCATTAGGTCTCTCCTGTCTTCCTGCTAGACCTATGAGTACAAACATATGGCTTCTGTCCTTCTCTGCCTGGCTTACTTCACTCAGCATGACACCCTCAAGGTCCATCCACTTTCCTACGAAGGGCCATATGTCATTCCCTTTCATTGCCATGTAGTACTCCATTGTGTGTGTGTATATATATATATATATATATACATATATATATATGTGTGTGTGTGTGTGTGTGTGTGTGTGTGTGTGTGTATCTTGCTTTCATATACTACTATGTATGTATCCATAAAATAGATTATTTAGTATATTTAGTTTGTAGTTTCTATACCTGAAACCACGCTATATTTATTTTGGGGTAATTTCTTATTATTGAAATATTATCATGTTACTATCTTGTTTTGTGTGGTATCCAGAATTTTATTTATTTCATGTAATTGCTTTACTAAATTTTAATAGCTGTCAGCAAAGTGTGTTAAAACTCTTTTAATAATTACAATAGTTTATTTTTGTTTGTTTACTTGATCTTTTATACAAGCATACAATCTGTTTTTTAAAAAAGGGATCTTTGTTTCTTCCTTTCTAGACATCACACCTATTTTGTTTTCCTTTTGGCTCGTAGAGAACAGAAGTGCCATTCCTGGCAAGCCCACGGGTCCCCAGCCTCAGACGGAATGTTGTGTGATTTTTGCCTTCATGGATCATCTTCTGTGCATTATTCTTGTATTTTAAAAATCAGGTTAAAGAAATTTCCTTCTATGTCTGGATTGTTGTGTCAGGGGTGGACAATGAAATTTATTACATGCTTTTCCTATTTGTACTATGTGAACATAATGTTTTTCTTTTAATTTCCTGATATGCTGAATCATAAAAAGTTGTTTAATGCTAAATTGACGTCCCATTTTTGGTATAAACCGAAGCTTGTCACAATTTTTAAACACCGTTGGATCTAGTTTCTTTTCTTTTTTTTTCTTTAAAGGATATTTGCCTTTACCCCATGGATGAAATGAGCGTGTGATTTTCCTTTCTCGCTGGCTTTGACATTAGCATGAAGTCAGTCTTATAAAACGAGACGGACACACTTCTCTCTGTGAGTATGTTTGGAAGCGTTTGTGTCCAGTTGAAATTATTATCCTTGGAATGTTTTGTAGAACTTCCAGATGAAAATGTCTGGGTTTGTAGTTTTCTCTGTGGGAAAAAAATGGACTATTCAATTTAGTTAATGATTTGGCGCTATTCACTAGTGCGGCTCCAAACCGGAAGGACATCTCTGGTCGTGCACTGAGCGTCTGGGACCTTCCAGGGCTGCGGACGAAGGTCCTGCTCGGCTCCCTGGGGCGCAGGGCGAGGAGGCCCTGGATCCCGCTCTACCTGAGGCTGTGCCCGGGTGTTGGGGCGCAGCTGAGCGATGGCAGGAGGGGCTCGCTGTCCCCCTCCTGGTGACTTTCCTCCCAGCGCACCCGTTCTGCAGCCTCACGGTGACCTGAGAGTCTGGGGCCCTGAGGCGGGCGCCTGGCGGGAGCCCCGGCCTGCCGGCAGGTGGAGCCCGCAGCCGTTGCGGACGCCGACCGCACTCCTCCGAACGGAGACCGACCGAGATTGCCGTCGCTTCGGAGAGGGACACACGGATAAGCCGCGTCCAGATTCGCAACGCTGGTAGTAGCTTTTGTGGCAGGGAAGCTGTCGGACCACGTGGCCTAATGGATAAGGCGTCTGACTTCGGATCAGAAGATTGAGGGTTCGAATCCCTTCGTGGTTGCACCTCCTTTTTCACACCCACATCTCTGTCCGACCCTCAGTCCCTGAAAGGACAAGATCCAGTGCCTCACAGGTGTGCGGGAGAGCGCTAGCCCGCCCCCCTCCCCATGCCCGGCAGGTGCACAGGTTGTGTGGGGTAGGAAGTTAGCGCAGTGGGAAGCGAAGGCTGAGGAGCTGGGCTCTCCCCACCCTGTAGCGGGGTCCCTGTGGGTCACTTTATTCATCTTCCTGGTGCCTGGTGAAGACGCTCAGTAATTTAAAAGCAGACGCACAGAAAACCTGTTATCTTGTCTCTTAAGTCAGTTTAAATGCTGCCTCTTTTGAAAGAGGATCCCTCACACCTTAGAGCTGGGGTGGTGACCCCGCTGACTCGGACTGCTGCTCCTCCCCCCGCCCTCAGCCTCGGCTAGGCAGGTGCACCTGCCCCGGTGCCCGGGGACCCAGCGCCGAGACCCCAACCTGCAAGGGGAGGGAAGCCAAGCCAATCTGGACCAAGAGAGAGCAGCTACTGCAAAAGTGCAAAGAATCTGGCCAAATACACCTGAGTATTTAGATGAAGTGACAAAATGTAGAACGGCATGATGTATCAAGAGAGATTCAAGAAGAAATATCAATTGTGAATACTCTTAAGCTATAAAGTATTTTGAATTAGTTGTCAAAAGTCTTCCTACTGAGAAAATCCCCTCTCCCCACGGCTGACTGAGGACTTCTTTAAACTATTCAAAGAAGAAATAGATCTGATCAGACATAACTCTTCTGAGACAGGGCAGGGCCTGGAGCCGGGTCCCCCCCCTCACCACCCTGTCCCCATCAGGGAATAGAGGTCCCCGCCTCCAGAGCAGCACGTCCTGCAGGAACACAGACGGACAGACTGGGCGACCCCGCACCGAAGCCGTCTGCACCGGGAGGGACCCCAGCGCTGACCTTCCCCACCTCCCCCTCATGGTAACATTAAACATCACACCCGGGGGAGGGGGGACCTGATGTTAGTACACGGCCCGGGACCCCGCCTCCATCTGCTCGATCTTCACCCCTTTGCTGCCCACCAGCTGGGGTGGGGGGGGGCACCTGAGCCCAACATCCTCCGCCGCCGTGGGCGCGGGCATCAGCCCCAGCACCGCCAGCCCGACGCTCCTGGTCCACCTCGAGTCAGCTCCTGCTGCGGGGCAAGCCCACGGCCCGGGTAGGGGACACTTCCACAGTATAGGGAAAAGACCCTTAATCACATTTGCAGAAGGCCATAATGAGATTGTTTTCCAGTTAATGTACATTTTATTTTATTTAGCTAATGTACATTTTAAATGGCTTTATCAGGCATATTTTTCTTAGAATAAGTTGCATATGGGTAAACATATGTATTAGTGTGACAGAGCTCCTGAAGCCGTCACCACAGTAAAGGTGGTGAACACAGACATCAGCCCCCAAAATGTCCCTCAGTCCCCTTCTGTAACGCCTCCTCCCACAGCCACCGCTTCCTGTCATTACGTTGGCAGTGTTATGAAACATATGTAACTCGTAGTTGTCAGGAATGTATGTAAGTGAAATCCTACAATATGGGCTCTCTTTATTCTTTCCCTCACATCATTATTTTGAGATTCATCCATGATGATCGTATCAATAATTTACTTACTTCTTTTCATTGCTAGGTAATATTCTGTTATATGGACATACCACAGTTTACCCATCTTCCTGCTGATGAGTATTTATATCATCTCCGGTTATGAATAAAGCTGCTCTGAGCAGTTGTGTGTAAGCCTTTGTGTGGACACATTCTTTCACTTTTCCTGGATACATACCTGCGGTGGAGGGGCTGGGCCATATGATTGCGGAGTCTCTGCCTGTGGCAAGAGCAGAGAGGACCGATGCTCAGGACAACGAGAAGATCCCCCAAAGTAATAATCGGCTAACTTATCTTAGGTTCTTGTTCGGTGTTATACGCTTGGGTCAGTCATCTATATCACTGTAACAAACCTCACCCAAATTTACCAGCTTGAAACAATAATTTTTTCTTTTTTGCAATTCTGTAGGTCAACAATCTGGGCTTTGCTGTGGCCATTCACCTGACTGCAGTCATCTGACAGTCTGGCAAGGCCCGTGGAGGCCTTATCTTGGAACTCCTGCAAAACCATTTCCACAGCACTGTGTTGGTCAATGTCAATCTCAAGGTCAGCCCACATCCAGGAGGGAGAGAAACAGACCCCACCTCTTGATGGAAGAGGCTGCAAAATCACATGGTGAAGGGACACTTGTGGAGATGGAAGGAATTTGTGGCCGTTAACTAATCGATAGCTTATTTTCAACTTTCACACTGAAAACAATCTGTGAACAACCTCTATCGGTATGTCCATGTCGGTAAGTAAATTATCCACTATCACTTCTTCATCCAGCGGTCATGACGTTGGTCTCTGAGGCCGGTTGTGAACCTCCCCGTGCAGGGTGGACAGCGTGGGGTGGGGGGCGGCACTGTGGACACTCCAAACCGCCCAGCCTCTGGGGAGGAATCATAGGCATTTGCACGGGGTCCCTTACACATCTCCAGGGCAGCGGGGCACTCTGTGTCCCCAGGATGCCACCGCTAACACATCAGACCCAGATGGAGAGGGTACGTGGGCCGCATTCGGGTTTCCTGCACCACTTGGAGGCGGAGATGGGTCAGTTCGTTTCCGGGACCTGTGTCGTCTGCACCTGTGTCGTCGGCGCAAACCGCGGCCTAGGGGACCCGAGTGGCGAGCATCCCAGCCCAGGCTCAGAGAAGGGAGAGACTAAGGAAAGGAAACAGGTGCAAAGACATATTTTCCATTGAAATACTTATTTAAAAAAAAAAAAAAACTTCGTGCCGGTAACACATCAGACACAGGAGTGTTTTGCAATGTTTTTATAATTTCTTTGTGTGCTGGGCTCTGGGCCCGCGACTCTGATTGATGCCCTGAGCAGTTCTCCTGGCAACCGTCTACCGCTAGCTGCCGCTGCTGGGGGGGGCGGGGCTGGGGGGCGCTCGCGGGGCAAGGGGCGCAGGCCAAGGGCTGGAGCGGTAAAAGCTGCTCCAGGTGAGGCTCGAACTCACAACCTCGGCATCGCCCAGGCTACTGTCCTATAAGTGCCGCGCGCTAACCGATTGCGCCACTGGAGCTGCGCGGGTGCGGGGCGGGGGCGCTGTCAATACCGGCGCCCGGCCGGAGGCGGCGTCCGCGGGGCAGGGAGTCGGGCGGCGAGGCCCC
>NC_043706.1:1544846-1553447 GCF_006229205.1 Suricata suricatta
TTCCTCCCCTCGCGGAGTCCCCACCGCCACCCCGCCCCCAGCCCAGGAGCGAATTCCCCCCGCGTTTCCGGCTGGGGGTCCCCGCGGGCCTTCCACGCGCCAGGACGCCTGCCCGCCGACCCCTCGCCCCTGTGCTCCAACTTCGCAGGATTAAAGCTTTCCTAATATTTTCTTCAGGAAAAGCACCGTTCTGCAAATACACAGCTGCAACCCGGGTCAAGGAAATGCAGGAAACCATGTGATAATTACTGGAGAATTTTTCTAAGGTCTCACCCTCAAACCCATTGTTTGCAGGTCTTGTATCTCATTTCACACTTTGTTCTCTGAAGGTTTTCCTTGGAGTCTTTTTGGAGTGGGCGTGGCTCTAACTATACACACACACACCCTCGAACATACCCACATACATGCTATATAATATATGCATTTATGTAACTTTTTAACTAGAAACATTATTTCTGCACTTCTCATGCATATTATTGTGCAGGAAACCGTCTTGCATGCACAGAGGCAGAGCACTGTAGGTAAAGCTGGCCGTCGGTCCAGAGCTCTCCATTTATGGGATCTTGCTTCCTGATTTTACATTAATTTTTAAAAGTCACAAGTATCATCTCCAAAAAATGTGAAAAGGACTATAACAAGCAATCACTTTATTCAATATTACAGTTGTAGAAATGGAGTCTATTTTTTTTTTTAAGAAATGAAAAACTAGGGTGCTCCTGGGGGGCTCAGGTCATGATCTCAGGGTTCATAAGTCCAAGCCCCACATCAGGCTCTGGGCTGACAGCTCGGAGCCTGCAGCCTGCTTCAGATTCTGTGTCTCCCTCTCTCTCTGCCCCTCTCTGTGTCTGTCTCTCAAAAATAAATAAATGTTAAAAATTAGAAAGGAAAAATTAAGAAGGAGATGCCACTTGTCCCAGCTGGGCCGTCAGGAAGAAGTCCTGTGAGCAGCGGTCCAGGAGGACCTTGTGGCTCAGGCGTTCATATGCGCCTATGTTCTCGCTGGATGAAGTGGTCGCTTTTCTGCTGCTTCCTGCTCATTGCCATATGTCCCATCCGAGGGGTGGAACAGCCCGTAATGCTTTGCTAACAGGAGCACATCCGGTGTCCACTGATCCTTCTCAGAAGGCGCGTTAGCGTCAGGGCGCCCGGCAGTTTCTCCTTCAGCCATGACAAAACTCAGCAGGACAGAGAGATCGAATGAGGTAGAAGAAGACATCTACTGAGTTCTGGAAGTTTGGTACATTCGATCCATCCAGGTTTATGAAGCCCGAGTCTCCCATTGTCCTGGCACATACATTGTCCGTTTACCCTGTAGGCAAGAAAGCTACTGGTCTCTGACACCCGTGTTCATCGTCATACAGACAACACTGGGGGGTCCCACAGTCTCATCGTAAATCCTTCTTCCAGTGATGAGGAAGTAAGACAGAAGGAACCACCAGGGTGTACACAGTCATGGCCAACGGCATGTGCACCCAGGGCGCCACCTTCGTCTTCAGGGTGGGGCGGGGGAGGGGCGTTCAAGCCCTAGGAACAGGACTCAGTACAAGTCTCTATGTTGGGGGGGGGGGTCTCCTGACCTGCTGTATTACTTTATTTTTTTTTAATTTTTTTAATGTTTTTTATTTATTTTTGATACAGAAGAGACAGAGCATGAGAGGGGGAGGGTCAGAGAGAGAAGGAGACACAGAATCTGAAACAGGCTCCAGGCTCTGAGCTGTCAGCACAGAGCCCGACGCAGGGATCGAACCCACGAACCTGAGATCTGACCTGAGCCGAAGTCGGAGGCTTAACTGACTGAGCCCCCCAGGCGCCCCTGTATTACTTTATTTTTATTTAACACTATAATATAACTATTTCCAGTGATGGGCAAGCTAAAGGAAACACTTATGTAGCCGTTGCTGTTGGGTTGGACCTGTCGTAAAGACTCGTTCCTCCACATTATTACGCATTTGCGCACTGTTCAGTCTGTCCACTGATATACCGCAGTTTAGTCAATGCCGCTGGATATCTTTGGCCTGTTTCCTGGTGAAGAAAGTATTTGGTGCTGAGGTACAGAGTAGAGTTGATGGACCAGTGCTCCAGAACACAGGCTGAATCCTTGTCCTCTCTTCCTAGGAATAGCCCAGCCGGAGCTAAAGAGCACTCAGGACTTGGTCCTGGGGAAGGGCCAAATGTCTGACCAACCCATTGGCCCTATCTTGTCTCTGACACCAGAACAATAAACATTGTCTTCTGAGTAGAAATGTGGCCTTCCTCGCTGAGAAGTCAGTCTCTGACCCTTCCCAAAGGGTCCAAGTCCTTAACACTTTCTAAACAGAGGTAGATGTTCTCTGAGCCAGGTTTGGGTATCAGACGGCAGTGTTGGGATGTATAGAAAGTATAATGGGTCAAGATTTGATTATGGTGTCCGGATTATTGTTTTTAACTAATGGTTCCAAAAAAGGTTATACTAAATCTCATTTTCCACTCATTTCTTTAACAAATCAAAGGATATAAATTAACGTCGTCTAACAAAGTTACCACAGCAGGTGCAGGTTTCAGTCAGGGCTCTTCCTCGGGATAGTCTGTGGTAGGTCGTCCACTGTCAGTTTCCGGGGTCTTTCTTTTACTCTCTGTAGGGAATGGGCTGGTGCATTAAATGGAGATGCTGTAGGGATCCTGACTGTGCGTCCTTCTGACCCACCTGTCCCTCTCCCTGGGAGGACGGATTCCAGTCACCTGAATGGCTTCATTTACTGGTGCATCTGGGGACTGGGGAGCCAGCCTCGGACCTTCCTCGCGGCCACTTCTACTGTGATAGCTCCTTGGGCAACATGCCAAGAAGTCAAGGCAGCGGTTGGGTCAACTCCCATAAACTCCGTTCTAACTGTACACTTGGGGACAGGAGAAATTTCTACCAGATGGGTCCATGGCCTTAGCAGATGGAGCAGCCCTGGGCCAGAACTCCATTTGCTGCCTGGACCCCCGCAGCCTCCGTTCTAACCAGGGGCCGTGAAGACACCGTGAGCCTTCTGGGGTCAATGTCAGCTTGGAGCTCATTTACAACAGTCCTTGAAGTGTAAGGGTGTTTCTCCTTCTTGAGTTTATGGCTACTGAGTGAACGGTCACAAGTCCCTTTAGGAGAGGAATGGGGAAATTACAATCTCTGCGTTTGTGGTGCGGTTGCAGGGTCCTACTCCTCAGGACTTGGCTTCCCCTGTGGTTCAGGATCAGAGCTGAGCAAGCTGTGATTCTGTTTTTAACTGGGGCTGCTGCCCTCAGTCTCCTGGCGACAGATCCTTGGTTTCTTCTGACTGTACAGACGATACTTTGTTGGCTCTCGTCCACCTTGCTTCTAGGGCTGCCGTGTTCTATTAATCACCTCCAGCCCTCCACCGGTGTGACCTCCAGCCCTCCACCGCGTGCAGGTTCGGTGAGAGCTGTAGAACTGCACCTGCCGGTCTGTAGGCTGCTGTGTGCGCCCCTCCCCCGCCGTCACTGCCAGCCAGAGCGCAGACCCTTCAGGACCCAGCTTCAAGTCTCTCTCAGACCCACTTACCCCTAAAAACTCAGAGATGGAGATTTGCATTCAGTTTCCTGGAACACTACTTCAGGGTCGAGAGAAAGGCGTCAGACCCTGGGGGGTCTCCACAGCTGGGCGGGCCCTTCAGAGCTGTCCCAGGTCGAGAAGTCAGCTCTTGCCTTTTATACCCTCTGCTGACCGGCACTGTGCCCCGGCCCGCGGGGTCCTTCCACGGGAACCTGGAGGAGAGAACGGGTGAATGGATGGGACAAGAGACACCAAGAACGAGAGCAAGACAGGAGGTCTGATCAAGCTCCAACGTTTATTCAAGGAGGCTGATTATATACACAACGGGGGGAAGAAAAATGTGGGGAAGGGGAAAGAATGCTGAGAGGGGCAGTCAGGACCAGGAACCTGCCAGACGGTGACAGACGGTGATCTCCGTTCCTGGAGTCAATAGTTATTTATGACCCTTGAGGAACTAACAGGTATTTACTGCTGTTTATCTTGCTGTAACATTCCGCTACGGTTGGTTGGTTAGTTCTGCCTTAATTTTTCCACCACAGTTCTTCACCCTTTGGCTCCCGGCAGAACTGGATGCAAGCTGCCCCTGGACGGGGGACATGACTTTGACCTGAGACAACCCCTAACTGCGGGTGACAATTCAGAGCCACCAGGTGACACCCTTCCAAAGATCCGGGAGGATAACTCCTGGGCGAGCAGATAAGGTAATTTGGGAAACGCACCATCTGTGGTGGTCACAGTGAGAAAGGAGACGGATAGGACAAGTGTGAGCTCAAGACCAGGTATAAAAACCACCACAGAAACGCCAAATGCTGCAGAAAACATTTTATTGGAGACGGTGCAGGGCTGGCTCTGGAGCTGAGGAGTCTGGGTGGAGGGAGGGGAGCCATCCTTCCCAGGGTGCCTGGGCCGGGCGCCCTAGCCTGCGCGCAGCAGAGGTCAGACACTAGGGCGGTTTCTGTAGGATCTGAGTGAGACAGAGGCCCTGGGGCCCACCGCCATGGAGACGCCCTTCCCTTCATGCAAGGCAGTCCCCTGCTCCCACTCCACCGAGGGCTCCTGAACCAGAATGACAGGTTGGGACAGTGGGTGCCATGGATGAACACTGTGATCTGGAAACTGACAATGCGTGTTGGTCCTGAGGGGAGGGAAGATGTCATGAGTGGAACCCATCCCGCTGTTCCGTCTACACCTCAGGGCAGAGAGAGAAGGGCGAAGACTGTGTCCAGGCGCAGTCTTCTTCAGGACCTGTCCTCACAGGAGGCTGATGTTCCGTTGACGGAGAGGGGTGATTACATTTATAACAGCGGTCTGAGCGTGGGGGGTTTCCACACTTGTCCTCCTCCCACAAATGTCCCCTTACAAGGAGAAGTAGCAGGAGCCTTCTGAGCATGAATCTACCTGGTGGGGAGGGGGAACCGTGGAGGGACAGACCAGGCGAGTCCAGTGGAGGCCGTTTAGGAAGAGAGTGTAGTGGAAAATGGAATTTTTCAAAAACAGGTCTTCAGACGAGCAGACGGCTCCAGCCCGGCACGGAGCCTTCTATTTTGTGTTTAGCTGCCTGAGGTGCGCCAGGATGTCTGCCCTGACGGTGCTGACCGGAGCTTTGTGGAGCCAGCGCATGACCGGGACCCCGTCGGGCCCCACCAGGAACTTCTCAAAGTTCCAGCGGACATCGTGGACCTTGACCGGGTCCCAGGACATGTGTCTGAAGGAGCCCAGAACCTCAGAGGGGTGAGGGCAGGAGGTCTGCAGCAGAGACGGACAGAGAAACATCATTTCTGCTCTTTCTTCCCTCAGGGCACCCGCCCCCTCCCAGGCAGGGACATGGACTTCCCAGCAACTCCTCTGACTGCCACCATGCCAACCATCAAGACGGTTGTAGGTGTTACGGAAAAGGTCTGCTCCCTCCCCCCGCTCCCAGGTGACCCCTGTGATCACGCAGCCACGCTGCTGTGGGTAAGACTCGCCACCTCCGTGTGGCAGTGTCCCGTTCTGCAAAGTGAATGGCTTAGATTAGAATGTGCTTCCCCAGGTCCTAGGACTCCTGGACCACAAGCATCTCACAAATGTCTCTGGGACCAATGCGGAGTTCTAACACTTTGTCTCATCAAATAACGAAACTTTTTAGAAACAGCATCACTTTATCAAATAATTTTAAAAAGATTATTGTGAGAATAAATTATATACAGGTCCTAATCTGAGATGGACAGGAAACCCTGTAAGTCAACTGAGTTTACAAAGCCCTCTTTACACTGTCTTGGTTTCTTCACTTCGCTGAGGGTGTGTAAAAGTCTCGACGTGAGCCAGCACCGGCCCGCCGACCAGCGCTCAGGACAGTCAGCACTGCTGGTCTCCGGCCTCCCAGCCTCCCGGCCTCCAGCTCTCTGTATCTGAAAGTCAGTGTTTCCTAAAAGGCTCTTACTACGCAGTATTAGCCTGTCGGTTTCTACGTCTCCCTCCCCAATACGAGCCCATCAAGGAGTAAGGACTGCACCTTGTTCTTTGTATCCGTGTTATTTAGGAAACTGCCTTAGACTCAGCACATGTACCTTGAACGAATGAATGTCAACGAGAAAACAGGGTAGTCCTCGGAAACGCGCCCGCTGCCCAGCGCACTCCATCGCGGAAGCCAGAGCCGCGTAAACGCTGACAAAGTAAACCCTATCCCTCTGCTAGCCTGGAGATCTCTTGCAAAGAGCCCAATGCCATTTGCAGGCATGAGCCTTGGGTCCTCCCCCCACACTGATTGCAAGGAAGGGGAGATGGAAGAAGAGGTTTGGGTCAGTAACTCACCTTCAAGAAGGTGAAGACTTTCTGTTCTTTCTCGCCATTCACATCCCCTTTCTCAAAAAGCTGGAAATTGGGTACATATCCTCTCCCGGGACGCACATACCTGCAATGAGCCACAGATGGCCAGGAAGCTCCAGAGTGTAAGAGGGAAGGCTGGGGGGGTTGTCACCAGGGCTGGGGGTCATGGGAAGGGCAGGAAGAAGGGGCGATACGGAAAACAGGGCTGGGAATAGGGCTGTTCTTTACTCCGGGCTCCCTGATTCCTGTAATCTTCCTCTGACGCAGAGCCTGGGCCCGTGCCCCTGCACTGCTTCTGTTCCAGCTCCTTCTGTGGTCCTGCTCCTCTGCGGTCCGTTCAGATCTCGCCCCCGGGGAGAAGGAGAGTGTCCGGACACCCCCAGGCCCCATCAGGGGAGGACAAAGTTGAGGTCAGTGTGCAGGGGCCCCCAACCCACCCGGGAAGTCCCTGTGTGAACGCGCCCCTGCAGACGGAAGGAAGTGGGCAGAGGCCTCCGTGGGCTCTAGGCAGGACTCACTTGAGCCCCGGAAGGATCTCTGAGTTCTCCCCTGGTTCCTGCTCCCCAAACTGGTTGCAGGGAAAGCCCAGCACGACCAGGCCCAAGGGCTTCAGCTCCTCCTGAAGTGCGTTCAGCTCTGCGGGAAGAGAAGAGACTGTCAGGTGTCCTGGCTGGAGACCTGCCTTGCGTAGGGGAAGATCTAGGGAGCCACCCATTTCACAGGGAAGGAGACCGAGGCCCAGGGAAGGAGAAGTCTCCAGACTGGAGAGACTGCTGGTGACAGGGCTGGAGTTAGAGGCTGGAGCTCCAGACACACATTCAAAAGCCCTTTATTATAGGGTAATATTTCCCAAGTCCGTGGCACAGCAGAGTCAGCTGAGGGCCCTTCCGGAAAAGCAAGGCTACCCATCCAGAGGGTTCTCTGAGCCCCTTCTTCTGAGGTGGCCCCCACTGTCTTTACAATTCAAAACCCCACCAGGTTACCTGGATCGCAACAGGAGTGCTCGGACGGGTACTTAAGGGGTCGGTTTCAGTTTGGCAGGATGAAAAACTTCCGGAGATTTGTCTCCAGATGCGTGAACGTGAAAACGCTTAACGTTACTGGTCAGTACACTTGGAAATGGCTACAAGTGTAAATTTTATGTTATATCTTTTGTTAACTATAAAAAAAAAAAAGCTTGCCTTCCCTGGTTGGTTAATTGCACGACTGAATCTTTCTTTCTTTCTTTTTTTTTTTTTTAAAGAAAAAGACGCAGATGATAGTGGGCTTCTCTCCTGGGTACAGGCTGGGTCCCTGGGTGGAGCAGGAACAGACCCGAAGGCAGAGAGAGCCAGGGAGAGTCGGAGCCAGCTTCCTGGTGTCCCTCAGCCTCCTCAGGAGGTGGACGCTGCGTTCTCCCTCAGTCCTCACCGCACGCTTGCACCTGCTGCCTCCTTCCTGTTTTCCCACCTGTTTGCTCAGATTTTTATAATCCACCTCTTTGTTAACCCTGCCTGGGCTAGATGGCATCAGTGTCCTGACAAACACCAGCCAGTTCCAGGCAGATTCTCCACAACCACCTGATCAACAGGTACCTCCTCTTGGTCCTTTTCCTCCCTCCCTCCCTCCCTCCCTTTCTACCTTCCTTCCTCTCTTTCTCTTTCTTCATCAACTACTCAGCTTTGTCTTGAGGCGGAAAGCCAACCACAGACAGTATGTGAGCACATGTGTGTGGCTGTGTCCCCAAGAAGCTTTCTTCACAGAAGCAGGCTGGCCGGATTTGGCCTGTGGCCATTGCTTGCTGGCCCCTGACATCAGGGGAGGAAGTCACTTGGTTGTGAAGATTTACTTCAATATGTAATTAGAATATAATTCTCCTTATGATTCAGAGTATACTGAGCTGGAAGCTGCAGCCCCAAGGACAGTGGCCCTGACTTCTCACCCGGGTACTGGGCGGCCAGGGCACCATAGGCAGCCCCGACTTCTCACTGGGGTACTGGACGGCCAGGCCGCAGGAGGTGGCCCCGACTTCTCACTGGGGTACTGGGCGGCCAGGCCGCAGGAGGTGGCCCTGACTTCTCACCCGGGTACTGGGCGGCCAGGCCGCAGGAGGTGGCCCTGACTTCTCACCCGGGTACTGGGCGGCCAGGCCGCAGGAGGTGGCCCCGACTTCTCACTGGGGTACTGGATGGCCAGGCCGCAGGAGGTGGCCCCGACTTCTCACTGGGGTACTGGGCGGCCAGGGCACCGTAGGCAGCCCCGACTTCTCACTGGGGTACTGGATG
>NC_043706.1:1553547-1554726 GCF_006229205.1 Suricata suricatta
GGGACTGTTCCAGCAGGCGGGCAGGCTGATGGTCGGTTCTGGAATCTGAGGCCTGGGAGGCCGCCCGAAGACTTGGTGGGGGTCTAGATGGATGTGGATGTCTTTGTCTTCCCGGGGGGGGGGGGAAACTGAGGGCATGCGGGGGACCGGCCCACGCACCAGTCTAAGGGTCCCTGAGTAGGGGGTTGGTGTCGGCGCAGTATCTATAGGAAAGGAGACAGACAAAGTGAATGGTGGCAAGATTGCACTTTACTGTGATGCTTAGGATCTTTATATCCCACAGGTGATCACATCATTTTTCTAATGATTACATTGTTTGTTACTTCCAGAAAAATTATTATTTCCATGGTAGCAAAAACAGAAAATCAAAACAGAAACGAGGTACACTACAGAAGATCAAAACACATAATTCATCACTCAAAACACATCAGCAGGGGTTTGTTTTATGTATATAGTGATATTATTAACCAAAGCCTATGACAAGGCTATTTTTTCTTAAAGGTGAACATGATGATTTACGGGTTAAGTGCCCCTGACCAGGAAGGGAGTTTCAATCTGAAAATTTGCCCACTCATTGAAACTAATTAAAGGTCATAGAAAACGAACTCCAGTCTCTAATCCATCATGATCGAGAGGTCATGCGCACATTCTCTAAAACAAAGGAAAGCAGGACCCAACAAGCCGTAGGACACTGGACGCTCAGTCTCCCAGGAGAGCGGCTCAATCCCGATCCTCAGCTGAGGGCCCCAGTGCACCAGGGGCGCACTTTCCAGACAAGCTGGAGATCTGCGCGTTCCTCTTGGTGATGTACAGCGGGGTCTCCACAGGCCTTCTGGCAGAACGGGCCCCTACAAGGGCGGAGGGGGCGCACTGCCCAGGCTCGCAGGTCCCTGGGCAGCAGCGCCCCAGGCCCGGTTCCTTCCAGCCACGCCAGCACGTGGGGCAAGCGTCGGGGACCTCGGGGAAGTGACACAGTGCCAGGCGTCCTCAGCCACAGCTTCCCTTCCGGGGAGAGTCCAGGCGGGGCACCTTCAGTCCAGAACCAACACCGAGGCCCAAAAGGCAGTGAGTTCTCTCTTTGGCCTCCCTGACTTCAGGGCTTTCCACCCCAGCTCGGGAATCTCATCCGGGCACATTTCCCAGGACCCTACCCCTCCCCGGATAACGGGGGGGGGGGGG
>NC_043706.1:1554826-1558749 GCF_006229205.1 Suricata suricatta
TGCGCCGACACCAACCCCCTACTCAGGGACCCTTAGACTGGTGCGTGGGCCGGTCCCCCGCATGCCCTCAGTTTCCCCCCCCCCCCGGGAAGACAAAGACATCCACATCCATCTAGACCCCCACCAAGTCTTCGGGCGGCCTCCCAGGCCTCAGATTCCAGAACCGACCATCAGCCTGCCCGCCTGCTGGAACAGTCCCGTCCCCAAGGCTCCCTTGCTCTTGTGCTGGTTTTCCGAGCCACTGCTGCGCCTGTAGCCCCAGTGGGGAGAGCGAGAGCTCACGTCAGTCTGCCGCCGCCTGAGCCCCTGTCCACAGCATGGCTGTCACCATCAGCTACCACCACATCGCACTCTAGGCTCCGTCACCGGCTCCGTCTGTCCTGTACCTCCCCAGAGCTCCTGAGTGTCTGCAGCAGGATTCTATGTGACACAAGTAAGTCCCACACAACAGAAGTACCGTGTGCACGACGTTTGCGTTGCCTGATCTTGGGTCAAATTCCTCTACGGCGCAGATGGCACCTTACTCTTGCCCCACTCTGTCCGTGTAGACTGCGTGAGGGACCCGAGGGCTCCCGACGCCACAGTGCCCAGCAGCACAGCCTGGCCCTTTCCCGGCATCAGGAAAGCTGCTGCCAGTCGCTCATGCAATCCAGGGAGTGTGAAAAGGAAGCTACATGGTGAGACAGAGGCAAAGGGGACCCATCAGAGAACGGGGAGAAGGTCCACGTGTAAAGCAGGGTTCAGCCAAGCTCCCTGGAAATCCAAGGGACTAGAGAGGATTCTAGCCAGCCACCACCTGCCCTGATGCCGCACAGACCAACCCAGCCTCTCCCCGACCTTCTGGGCACGGCCGCTGCGGGACTCAGTCCCTCTCCGGGCAGAAGTGCGTCTCTGAGCAGGCTTCTGCACTTTTCCCCGAGCGTGCGTGCACGCACACACATACACACGTGTGCAGAACTGAGAACATGGGTGAAAGCACCCCTCTCCATCACCATGAGGCCGGGTGCTAAGGTGAACAGTTGTAAGAATTTGTCTTCTTTCCCCCTTTGCCACTGCAGTGAAAATCACCACCAGTCATGTTGGGCTCCAGGGTGTGGGGATTTGGAGACTCTGGACCTGGAGGGCCCTTTTCAGTACTGACTGCTGATTCTCACACCTGCTGCCCACGGATTCCCAGTCCACGGGACGGGTCTCCTGTACCTCCTGACTCAGCTTTTCATTAAGCAAGTTCTGCAGCCCAGGGCCCAGGGCCTTCATACCCAATCAGGTAGCACCGAGTAACGGAAACCCCCCCAGCTCCCAGAAGCAGAGCGTTCTCTGCCGGTTTCAGAGCAGTAGAAAGATCTTTCCAGAACTGCCTTTTACTGCGCACATCGCATGCACCATAACTGCTGCCCACTGCACACGAGGCGGACGCTGCTGCCCAAACCTCGTAATGAGAAGGCAGAGGCTAACGGGGTGAGGGGTGACCAGCAGCGATCACCCACCGTGGACGACGGTCTGCTCGCCTCTCCCTTCCGGATTCCATTCTGCCTCCGACTCCCCCGGATCGCGGCCACCGGCCCCGAGCTGCCCTCCCACCGCGGCACACTCCCGTCTCATCAACGCAGCAACTGAGCCACAGACTGGGACAGACCGGGGCCAGAAGCCAAGACTCCCGACCCCAAATCCAGCCGCTGTAGACCTCCAGTCCTCCAGCTGTTTCTGCACTCGCTTTTTCTCTGCTAGCTCTCCGGCTGCATCCGTCTGTAAGGCTTCCACGCTGACTTTTTCCTCCTCTTCGTGGGTGTCCCACAGCAACGGCTTAGCCCACGGTCTCCTCCAGACCCTGCTGCCCACTGTCCCATGCCTCGGGCCCAGCTCTGAGGCCGATACCGATGTGGCTGGCAGGGTACCCAGGAGACCCTAACCTGGAGAAGAGTAAGGACCACAGTAAGGAGCCCTCCCCCTGCCTGGATCCAGCTCAAGGAGCACCCGTCGGTGGGGCTGAGGAAGAGGCAAGAAGAGAAGAAAGGTTAATGGAAAAGCACAAGCAGAAAGCAAGCAGAGGTCGCAGTGTCACGGGAATGGCGGACACAGGACAGAATGGCGATCCACCTCGGAGCCCCCTGCCCCCTCTGGACGTCACCCACCTTCATCTTCTCTGGCTGGGGATTTGTCTGCACTAAGCCGACTAGCAGAAGAGGTAAGAAGTAGGAGGCTGCTGACAGTGTCGCCATGGCCAGCACATGAGGGTCCGGTCTTGGCCGCTGGACTGCGCGCTCCGCGGCCTTTTGACACACTGACCAAGCCTGCGCAGGCCAATTGCAAGCTGGCGGGGGTCTCTGGGGCGTGAAGTGGGGACGGAAGTTTAAACCACATCCTCACCCACACACACCCCCACAGGCACTCAGTGGTCACCGGCGCAAGGGCCTGTGGGCCTTGAACGTTACTGTCCGTGTGAGCCGGTGGAGGGCAGTGTCCAGATGCAGACAGAGCCTCCGCAGCCCTGCAGTGAGGTCACCGCAGACAGGACCGCACGCATCCCAAACCCCAGTCCTAGCATCGTGGTTGTGGGCCACCTAGGGCTTCTCTAGGAGAGGTGGAAGGAAACGGGCCCGAGGAGGGAAAAATATTTGCAGTAAGTGTGAGGGAAGTGCATTAATATTTCATGATACAGCTGCCTTCAAGCACTCCCAAATCAGTAAGAAAAACCACCCAGTCCCACGGAGACCTGGGCACCAGAGAGTAACCGGATGGCGTCTGTGTGGGATACAATGTTCTTTCTCGCCGACAATCAAAGAGGCATAAATGAGAAAAGAGGCATTCTGTGTTTATCAGATTGGCCCCAGTTAAAAGGCGTGGAGACACCACCCGGCTGCTGTAGGTCTGGTGTGGGAGGGTTTTGCACACCAGACCCAGGGGGGGGACCCAGTTTTCTGGAGGAGAATCTACCCTTCTGAATGCACTTCTTTGAAAAGTGGTCTTAATCTCCTGGCAGCCCCAGGGCCTGAGAAGGAAAATGGAAATGAGACAAAAATTCCTCCAAGAAAAAAATGCTTCGCCTCTCGACCCGCAGCTCTTGGTCCATCCAGTTCCCAGCTGCCCGGGACCCGGAATTGCTGGGTTTCCCACCTCAGGAGCATACTAGCCCCCCTCCTCCCCAGAGGCTGCCGTGTCCCTCCGGATCGCAGGTGCTGAGGCCCGAGTGACCCACACCCCTCGCTTCACAACCCTGGTTGTGGATATTATTTACAGCCTTGATTCCCAATCTACATCCTATGGGTAAAATGTTTCCTATTCCTACCATTTTGAATTCTGGAAAAACTCACACATTCCTCATCAGATTATCAGCCTCTTAAGGCTCAAAAAAACCCCACTCACCCCCCCCCCTTTGGACATCAGATTCAAACGGTTGAGTTCATCAAACCCTTACATTTATGATAGTGTATCATCATCACACTGTGAAATGATTGTCTTATTATATTAATTTAAAAAAAGTTGTTTTGTCTCCAACCCACCCTTGTTTTCCAGCTCTGGGGAGGATCGCCAAGGAAACTGTGTGCAGACTGGAAGGCTGGCCCCTGACGACAGGAAGTGACTGAGAGGAGGTGAAGGTTCGTGATGGTTGGCCTTGAACCCCGTCGGTAGAAGGGAGCCCTACCTGGCTGCCGGGGTGGGGGGTTGGGCACTAAGGAGACATTGGACCCTCTGCATTCCCGCCCCTCCTGCACCTCTCTTCCCACAGCCTTCCCCCCAGAGGGTCTGCGGCGGCTGTCTGGCCGCCTGCCCCGCACCCCCGGAGGGACGCTCCTCTCGGACCAACCCACCGTCCAGTCCACACACTGGCTTCCGCCTCCAAGTCCGATGGGGCTCAGCTCTGGGAGTCCGGCATTCCTGAGCGCTCTTTTGTTTTCCCAGATTCCCATCTCTCCTCAGAGGCC
>NC_043706.1:1558849-1578155 GCF_006229205.1 Suricata suricatta
GCTGAGGAGACACTGGGTGCACCAGGTGAGTAGGCGTCCACGCCAGCTTCTCCAGCGGGTACCCAACCGCTCCGAGGCCCCCGGCCCCCTTCCCGGACCCCCTCCTGCGACTCTCTGACTCCACCCCGGCTGAGTCGTCTGTTCTCCAAAACACACCTCTTCACACTTAGATTCTTGAACTTGGAAGTCAATTATTCTGCGTACTTTGGGATTCAACCTTCCCTGCCCCAGATTATCTCTGTTTATTCCCACCAAGAGGTCAGGGAATGCAATTTTATCAGATTTTACCAGACAGGATTTTAGGTGGAAATGTTTGTGAGCTGAGCCTTAGATTTAAGGCTGAAAGGCTGTGCGGATCTAAACTGAGCCATAAACTCTTGTCACGTCCTGACTTTAAAAATCCTACAATGACCAGTCATCCATGATTTCTAATAGACAGTGAAGTTTTGGGGAGATGGTGGGGTGGTCCAGAGCTGATGACCAAGATGGAACTCTTAAAGACGTCCTTAATTTTCTTAAGTCATGGGGACGGGCCCGTGGGCAGGAGGCGCTGCACTGGGGTCCTGACAGTAACGCATCACCTCCCCGCAGGTGGGAGGGGGTCAGGGGTAGAGTCAGTCTCCAGGGAAGTTTGGAAGCAGGGTTTGCAGGACCTCCAGGGGCTGGTGTTGCGGGGAAGCACAATTTATTACTGCTTAGTAAAGCCTCGGTCGTGAGAGCCTCAGATGTGTCTTCAGACACACGTGTGAGGCCACCGGCTCAGAGCAGGAGTTGAGAAAAAGGAAGTTTCCGAAGGAATTTTTAGGTGTTAAAGTGGACTCGCAGGATCCTGGGGGTCAGGACAATGTCGAACCAAGATTCCCTGTGCCCCTGCTGAGCTCCTAGACGGAGGTCACTCTGCAGGTTTCAAGGGCTTGTCAGCGGCCGGCGGCAGTAAAGGAATTTACGTTTTCACTTGCCTGAGTTCCCGTCTCCAGGGCAAGTACTCAGGCCCCCTTCCTTTGTTCTTGGGCGGCCGGCAGCCGCTGAGGAATACAGCACAGGCCCCCTGGGGGGCGGGGGGTCTGTGCCCTCGGCTCGCCCCAAGCTCCTTCAGCGGACAGAAATCCCTGTGTCTCAACCACTGCCTGCTTTCCCTATTCGGACTCCAACCTTTCCTTGAGCTAGGACTCCCTGGAGGAGGGCTTCCCTGCCCAAGGTCACACAGCCAACGAGTGGCACCTAAATAAAGCCTTCAGGCTCCCTGTCCTCACGTCCGTTACGGACTGGATCCTGCCTGAATGTCGACCCCAAGACTCTCATGTTTTATTAAAAGTAACAAAAGTCGGTCCCTTTGGTTATGAAGGAAACAGGTTCACCCTTTCCTGGGATGCCGTCCGCCTCTTCATCCCAGATTCAAGCCCGGCCTCTGCAACGCAAGCCTGACATGGAGGTTTGTGTCCTTATTTAGTTTTACTTGGATATTTTCCCTGAATTTGATCATCTCGGTGGGCATCTGGGATCCCCATTCAGACCTCCAAGACTTTTCTTATTCTGGGTGCAAGTGTGAGATTTAATCGACTTATTCCCCAATCTGCAACTTTAAAATAACACTGTGTATGTTCATGTAATATTTGTAGTTCACAAATGTCCTTCACGTCAGCGATTCCATTTAGCCCTCCCCGTCAGCGCACTAGGCATTCTTTGCTCAGATTTGCAATGGAAAAGTGGGATTCGGAAAGGGGACATGACTCGGGCCAAGTGTCAGAACGGTGGAGACTTGGACCAAACGCTTGAGTTTTTATTTTAAATCCATTTGTCTCTCTACTCTTGGCTCAATTCCCCATAAAGTATGTTTGGGACTGGAGGAAAGTCCTAGAGGGACCACAGTCCTTTCGCATTTAATTTTCACCCACACGGGTTCTTAACCTTCCCCAAGCATGCGGAGGCCTGGGGCCCTCCCGGTCTGGGCTGACTGTGGGCTCCGTCCCAGAGCCAGGCCGCCTGGCGGGCTTTTGCTTCTTGGGGGTGAGGGTGGGGAGGCAGAGAAAGGAAGGATGTGTGCTCCCCAAGGCAGGGTTCCTGTCTGTTACTCCAGCCCTAATGGGCTGGGGGAGGGCGTGGGAGAGGGCCCTGTGTCCTTGCACAACGGCCAGAATCTGCGGAACCCGGAGCCCTCCCACCTGCAAAGTCCCCAGACTGGGCCTCAGGCCCTTGCTGCTCCCGGGGAAAGAACCAACATGCTAAATATGCCCCGTCCAGGAGCGCACCCTGCGGCCATCGCCAGTGACTCCACGGATCAGTGAGGCTTCGGGGAAAACCCCTCCCTAGGCCTCAGTTTACCCCTTTATAGATCAGAAAAATCACCAAAGTCCTTTCTAAGACTCATTCTCAGTTTTTTTGTCTCAGCTTTTGAGAGAGATGCTGAGCTGATTTGATCGTTACCCCTAGATGACTGGGAAGCAAAAGGAGGAATCAAGCAGTTCTGTGCCTTCTGAGCTCTCCTGCGGCCTGTAGGTTTTCCAGGCCACAGCGTGTACGTGAGGGCCAGACGGTCAGCGAAGTGGAAAGACTGGCCAGCCCGAGCCCGAGGCCAGGACCAGACCCCGCTACCACCGCGCCCACGACTGCCTGTGCGCTGCAGCCAGAGCGGTGCAGAGGCCGCTGGCTTCTCTTCCGTTCTCCGACCCCTTGGCACCTTATGAAGGGTATGAAGGGCACTGGGGAACACCGGGACTGACCTCGAGACCCCCGCGTCACCCCAGGGACGCCCAGGGACGAGGCTGGCTCTCTCTCTGGCTAAGATCAGGAGGGGCAGGACGTGTTTAGAGGCGCAGTGATACCAGGTTTGGGGGTTGCACCAAAATCACCCGGTGTGTCTGTGTCTGGGGCACACGCGGGTGCCGACCAAACTGGCCAGGAAGCGTGCTGACACAGCTGGGAAGCCGGCATGCGACCAGGGACGCCTGCGCCCTAACGTCTGCGTGTGCTTGAGTTTCCACAGAAACTTTTTAATCAAAGGTAACAAGCTGGGAAGGGGGCTTCTTAGAACTAAGGGATAGAAAAGGAATAGCCCAGTTAGAGGATAAATAAGAGAGAGAAATGGAGAGGGAAGGGGAAGGGAGGAAGGAAGGAAGAAGACAGACCAACCGTGGGATTTTGTGAACACTCGCGAAGTCCTTACTCTGTGCCAGGCATTTCCAGGTATAAGTTCTCACTAATCGTCATTTTATTTTTTTTATTTTTTTATGTTTTATTTATTTTTGAGAGAGAGAGAAAGACAGCGTGAGCAGGGGAGGGCCAGAGAGAGAGGGAGACACAGAATCGGAAGACAGGCTCCAGGCTCTGAGCTCACTAATCTTTATTTTAAAAGTCATCATTATTATTTTCTTTTACAAAGAAGAAGCTAATACACATTGAAATTAAAAATTACATGACTTGCTCAAAACCGCAGAGCTAGAAAGAACTCAGGGGCACCTGGGTGGCTCAGTCGGTTGAGTGTCCAGCTTCAGCTCAGGTCATGATCCCGTGGTTTGTGGGTTCGAGCCCGTGTTGGGTTTTGTGCTGACAGCCAGCTCAGAGCCTGGAGCCTGTCTTCAGATTCTGTGTCTCCCTCTCTGGCCCTCCCCTGCTCACACTGTCTCTCTTTCTCTCTCTCAAAAATAAATAAAACATTAAAAAAAAATTTTTTTTAAAGAACTCGAAGCCAGGTCTGTTTAAACCCTAAATTCCAACTTTTTCCCCTGGACACAACAGGGAGGGAGAGAGAGAGAGAGAGCAGTCATGGACAGCAAAGGGCAGACAGTGTAGAATTCCATAGAACCTGGGAGAATCCATGTTCTCCCAGACGTTTGTGAATGGCCTTCCCACTAACTTCCTGTGAGAGAGAGAGACAGACAGACAGACAGAGAGGAAGAATGTGTGTGTTTTCAAGCCAACTTATAGCAGAAAGGGAACAAGGAGAGGGGTGCCTGGGTGGCTCAGCGGGTTAAGCATCTCACTTCAGATCAGGTCATGATCTCCTGGTCTCAGAGTTTGAGCCCCACATCGGGCTCTGTGCTGACAGCTCAGAGCCTGGAGCCTGCTTCAGATTCTGTGTCTCCCTCTCTCTCTGACCCTCCCCTGCTCATTCTGTCTCTCTCTGTCTCTCAAAAATAAATAAAAAACAGAAAAAAAATTTTTTTTTAAAGTTCAATTGCCTGGGTGGATAGACTAAAATGGCATCAATCCCAAAATGGCAATTCACATAAACTTAGATTGACTTTTAGTTAATATTCAAGAAAAAGTGAATAATAAAAAATAAAAATTAGTTAACTGATAGTGTTTCAAAGATTTTAGAGAAAAGAATTCTATCTTGGACTATATTGATTAGTGCACAGTATTCCAAAAAAAATGTGCTTTTAATTGAATCAGACCTGAAATAGCATTTCTACCTGTGGACAGAACAAATTAAAATATAAATTAATAAATCAGAGCACATTCTAAGGAAGAGAGTCAGGATGTGAGTTGGCTTCCAGTATGTATTTGTTGAATTTGTAGGCAGCTAGTTAGACGTGCATGAGGAGGGATAAAGCGGGTGCAGGCCACACCTTCCCAGCCCCCAGGCCCAGGAAGGAATAACCGACAAGATAGGCCTAACCACAGAGCTGGCTCCGAAGCCACAGCGGGGGGAGGGGCGTGGGGGTGGGGGCGTAGGGGGGCGGGGTCCAAGAGCTGAGCATTGTCCTTAAGGTCACACAAAAGCTCATGAGAAAGTCATAAATATGCAATCCACAAATAAATACCATTATAACAGAATGCATCGGGGGCGGGCGCGCTGTGCTTTTGCAAAGCCAAGCGGGATGTAACCACCAGCTGTCAGTCAAAAATGTCAATCAACGCCAAATTTACTTGTGCACAAAGCAGGCTTAAAAGGATGCGGCCAGAGACTGTTGGGGCCATTCCCACTCTGGCTCTGGCAGCGGCCCGCTTTCTCTGTGGAAAGTGAGCCACACTTAGCTGCTCAAGGGACTGTGTCCCTTCTCTATGCATCAGGCAGAGTGAACTTTATGAAAATACACGGTTAAGTCTAACACGGTGTTTTCCCACTGGCGGGTCCCAAGGCTGCTCGGAGAACTACCAAATCCGAATGACCGCAGGGCCCGGCGCGGTCGGCGCCCTGCGCATCCTCCAGCCGCTCTGGTCTGTTCTGGTGTCCCCACCCATCTCCACCTGGCGCTGCTTCTCACTGTGCCTCCTCGGGTCCCAGGTCTCACCTCCCCGGCCCCCTGGATGGAGGGACCCCCTCTGACTTCTGCTTACACTGTGTGATGCCGTCTGCTGTCTGCTTTCCAGGGCTTATCGAAGTCTGTAACCTTCTTGTTTATCCAATGAAACAAGAATGCGTTGGTTTGCGGTCTGCCGAGCCGTGAGGTGCGAACTGGAGAGTCCAGGTCACTTTGTCAGATGAATCTAAAAGGCTCCTGCTCTTATTAATACGGGCTTCATAAGCATCCATCAGGTGAATAAGTAGACCTCTAGATGTTTTAGAGTAATCGTTCATAGATTTGGTTGGACGGACAGAAGCCATTTTACAGATCTGTTGAGAACTGTGGACTCCTCGCCCACTCCAAAAAAATGACGGTAAGCACTGTGCTTATAACATCAGGGGTTCCTGATTCCTCAATACTCTTGCTGTCTAAAGCGGCGTTAGGTTTGCTTAAAATAGCAGGAGCAGAAAATCTTTTTCTCCACGGACATGAGTTTCATCCAGAAACTAAAAGGAGTGGATATTCTGGCCAAATATTTTTCCAGTTCCCGGTTTACTGAGAGCCTTTGAAACAAAGGCAGATGTCCCTAGAAGCTCACACTTTCTCTCTGATCCTGGGCTATTGGCTCAGGCCACAGTCTGAAAAACTGTAGGTCCATGGCTGTGCCTGTCGGAGGCTGTATGGGCCCCACAGAAGGAGACACACACACACACCCGCCTTCTGAGCTGAGGACTGGGGCACGGAAGTAACATCTGTCTTCCACGTGTGCTGTGGCCTCGAAGCATGGTGACAGGACTGTTCCTTAAGTGTGACCTCGTACAAGCAAAGCTTGTGTAAGAACCTCTCATCTACGCGTACGCTAGGGCTTCCTGGGCCCTAGACAAACCGAGGCCCAGCGGGCTGAGGACAGGGACACAGTCCCTGGAAAGCACGTCTTCACTAGGAAGCCAAGAAGTGGAGCCACACGCACAGCAAAGTCATGGAAACATCTTGCAGGCACGCATGAGCGGCTTCTCTGGTTGACCCTGTGACTCTGCTCTACGACATCATCAGGCTTCATGGTCTGTCTTTGTGCCGATGGGATAAAGTCCTGACTTCTCAGCAGAACAGTCCAACCATTCAAGGCCAGGATTGAGCCTGTCTTTCCTGACATAACCCCTCTTGGAACCCCTGTCTTGGTTGAATTGAGCTCCAACTTCATGGGGATGTTCACTCTACCCCAAAAAAAAGGAAAAGAAAAAGAAAATAGGTTTATTTTTTCCTCCCACTAAATTAATAGTATACACACATATATATATTTTTTAATGTTTATTTACTTTTGAGAGAGAGTGTGAGCAGGGGACGGACAGAGAGAGAGACAGATGATTTGAAGCAGGCTCTGCACTGACAGCAGAGGACCCAGTGTGGGGCTTGAACTTACAAACTGTGAGATCACGACCTGAGCTGAAATCAGGTGCTCAACCAACTGAGCCAGTCAGGTGCCCCTGGTACACAAGTATTTTAAATGTGTTATCTCCATCTTTGGCATGTCTATGTGCTCGTGACCCTGAAAAACCTCTGTGCCCAAAAGCTAGATAAACTGAACAAAATATTATAAGCACACTATTGAAGGCACCTGCACTATGATATATTAGACAAACAGAATGTCATAATTTTCTTTAGTCATTTAAAAACCTTTCCCTTTATGGCGTGTCTGGGTGGCTCAGTCAGTTGAGCATCCAGCTCTTGGTTTAGGCTCAGGTCATGATCTCACAGTTCATGGGTTCGAGCCCTACATTGGGCTCTGCACTGACAGCATGGAGCCTGCTTGGGACTCTGTACCCCTCTGTCTCTGCCCCTCCTCCACTTGCTCCCTCCCTCTCTCTCCCTCTCTCAAAAATAAACATTTGAAAAAAGATTTTTAAATTTTTTCCCTTTGTAATCGATATTTTTTGGGTCTTATCTAAGAAATGTTTCTTGATCCTCAGGTCACAAAAATATCCCTTGTTGTCCTCTGCCGAGCATTTTGCCATTCTCACTTGTATCGAAAATACTCCTAGATTTCATGTAGTCACAAGCTTCTATTATGAAAACTTAAAGATGTACACTTATGTTGACAAAATATCCAAAAAAGGATCACTGGATTGTCCACCATGTGTTTTCAGCAGGATTGATGTTGTTAACTTACGTGTTTTGCGCATTTATTTGTGTATTTGTTTTGTTGAATCATTTAAAAGTATGTTGCAGACATACAGACATATCACCCCCCCTATGCATCAGTGATGTGTATCTTAAAAACAATATATTCTACTTAAAAATATCTGATTCATCCTCCAATATCAATAAAATACCTAAAATTTTCTAATATTCATTCCATAATCAAAATTATCCAGTGATTCCTAAACTGACTCTAATTTTCTTTTAAACCAGGATTCGTTCAAGGTTCATGTTTTGATATTGTTTAATCTTTTTCACATCTTTTACTTTAAATCTAGAACAAGCTCACAAAATTTCTTCTTTAGGGCAACTTTGAAGATACAAGTGCACCTGTCCTGATGCACAGCCCCGACTCGTGTTTGTCCCGTTGTCGCGTCCATTCGAGCCATTTATCAGGTTCTCCTTCCCCGTATTTCTTGCTTTGGAAGTGAGGTCAGACACTTGAATGGACAGAGATTTTGCATATGATATAAAGTGGAGGCAGAGTTTCAATTGTTTTCCTGATGGATGGATATCCAGTGGGATCATCACTATTTAAAAGACCATCCTTTCTGTTTCTCTTACTCTGCACCATACTTTGTTATAAATTCAGTGTTCTGATGTGTACTTCTGTTTCTATTTCTTTCTTTTTTTATTTTTTAAAATGTTTTATTTATTTTTGATACAGAGAGAGACAGAGCATGAGAGGGGGAGGCGCAGAGAGAGAAGGAGACACAGAACTGGAAACAGGTTCCAGGCTCTGAGCTAGCTGTCAGCACAGAGCCTGATGCGGGGCTCGAACCCACGAACCGTGAGATCCTGACCTGAGCCACCCAGGAGCCCCTCTCTTTCTATTGCTCTGTTAACCCTTAAAATGAGCGATGCTTAATGTAGCTTTTAATGTGCAATTATATTTCATGATCACATTACCATACCCTCTTCAAAATTGTCTTGACTATTATTGACAATTTGCACTTACATTTAATTTTCTTTTTCCAGGTTTGTTATATTTAGTTTATAAATTTTAATTCCATTATAATTAACATACAGTGTTAATATTAGTTGCAGGTGTACAGTACAGTGACTCAACGAATACATACGTTACTCCGTGCTCATCAGGATAAGTGTATTCTTAATCCCCATCATACTTAACCCATACCCCCACCCGCCTCCCTCTGCTGACCGTCAGATTGTTCTCTGTAGCTAAGAGTCTATTTCTAGGTTTGTCTCTTTTTCCCCCTTCGTTTATTTTGTTTCTTACATTCCACATATGAGTGTGATCATGTGATATTTGTCTTTGTATGACTTATATCACTTAGTGTAATATACTCTAGCTCCATCCATTTCATTCAAATGGCAAGATTTCATTCTTTTTAATGGCTGAGTAATATTCCTCTGTGTGTGTGTGTGTGTGTGTGTGTGTAGAAAGAGAGAGACCCCACATCTTCTATATCCGTTCATCTATTGATGAACACTGGGCTGTTGCTGTAATTTGCCCATTGTAAATAATGCTGCAGTAAACCCTGGGGTGCATGTATCTCTTTGAACTAGTGTTTCATATTTTGGGGATAAATATCCAGTAGTGAAATTACTGCATCATAGGATAATCCAATTTTTAACTTTTTGAGGAATCCCTACATTGTTTTCCACAGTGGCTGCACCGGTTTGCATTCCCACCAACAGTGTAAGAAGGTTCCCCTTTCTCCACAGCCTCACCAACATCCATTGTTTTTGTGATTTAGATTTTAGTCACATTGAATTTCTTAATTTTTTTTCAAATTCCACAGAAATTTAGGAATTTGGGAGAGTTGGGATTGGTTGATATTGCATTGAATCTACCGAATGGTGTGAGTAGAATTGACCTTCTTACCTCATTGACTCTTCTAATTCATTACCATGATTATGAAAAATTAATTTAGAATTCTACCAATTAAAAATTAATTTAGAACCATACCAACTAAGATTTACATTTCTCATCAAAGCAATCTATACATCATTGGCTAAGTTTCCTGCTGAGTATTTGATTGTGTTCTTCTTAAAAAAATTAAGCTTAATTTTAATGGTTTATGAAAAGATATAGAAATATAGTGAATTTTCTATTTTTTATCTAGCAACTTTTCTAAACTCATAAAATTATAATAATTTATTGCTAGTTTCTTTTTAAATCATATGTTCACAAAGCATACTCGTGACAGTTTTGTTTCTTTCTAATCTTTGTACATTAAATTTTCCTCTTTTGCCTTAAATTCACTGGCTAATCCTGCCAATACAATCTTGAGTGCAGGGAGTAATAGAGAACACTTTCCTTGAATATTATTTCAGAGGGTAGTGTTTAAATGTTTCACCATTGCGTAGAAATCTGCCGCCTGTGCCAGACAGTCTGTCAGGGCGAAGGCCTCCTGTATCCCCAGCATGCTGTGAGTTTAAAATGTGAATCAACGCTGGATTTTATCTGCCAGCATAATGGAGAGGAAGCCAGATCCGGATTGGATGTGGACTTTTTTTTTAAGGCTTTTTCCAGGGTCACGTTTATATATCCAAATGGGCATTGTCCTCTCAGGTGCTTATGTGGCCCTAATTCCTAACCATCATGTTCTCAGAGACTGTGTAGCAATATGCCCGTGCCCGGGATGCACCGCAGGCCTCCCGCGGTGCGTATCCACAGGTAAGTATACATGAATTTACGTGCCAGGTTCTACGCTTCCGGCTCTAAAAGAGAGCAAACCCCGCCCCCACATTGGCCTCTTCCGGAGTAGGTTAAGTGTCGTTTCTCCGAGCGAGCATCCTACGCCTCCCCTTCTTGATGACTGAGCTGGTGGGAAATGGCTCGGTGTTATTCATGTTGCTTTTGTGTTCTCAGCTTTCACAGTAATCTACCTCTGAGAACGTGTGGTTCAATGCTTGCTCGGTGACTTTGTGCCACTTCAGCCCTCTCCCGACCGTTCCCATTCTGTTACATTTCTGTTATGGAGACTTGGTGTGGAAATGTTGTGTAAAGCATTTGTAGCAGTTTAAAAATAAAATGTTTAAAATTTTAAAAAATGCTGGATTTTATCACATGCTTTTTGAAGTATGTATTGAGATGACCAGGCGACATTATTTTGTTAAAATGATAAATGAATTGGTTGATTCTCAGTGTTAAGCCATTTTTGCTTGCCTGGGTGGAAATCCTACTTCACATTGCTTCATTGGGTTTACTAATACTTTGTATGGGATTTTTACAACTATGATCATGCAAAACAGTGGACCCGTGGTTTTTCTTTCTCATAATATCCCCATCACACTCGGATACCGTGGCTACACTGTCCTTACAGGATGATCTAGGCTTCTTTCCTCCTTTGCTATCCTCTCGAGGATTTGTTGTAGGCTCACGATTAGTTCTTTCTTAAGTATTTGGTAGAATTTAAATATTTGGTAGAGTCACCTTTACCTGTAAAATTATTTGTGGGAAGGTTTCATTTATAAATAAAATATCTTTAACCATTAAATTATTGTTCATATTTGTACTTATTTCTGAATTTATCACAGAATTACAGATACACTCATATCCTTTTAATAATTTGTCCATTTCATTTAAACTCACATATTTATCAGCATTAAATTATTTGTAGTTGTGTTCTTAACCTCTGTAGGAGCTGAAGTGATGTCTCCTTTTCCATTTATTATTTTTATTATTATTATTAAGAAAACTCTGACCCCAACATGGGTCTCGAACTCAGGACCCAAGATCAAGAGTGGCATGCTGAGCCAGCCAGGTGCCTTCCTTTTTCGTTTCTTATATTAGCTATTTGTGTTTTCTCTCCATTTTTCTGGACCACTATTGCCACAGAGTTATCAGTAACAGTAATCTATTTAAAATATTTTTGGGGACACCTGAATGGCTCAGCAGGTTAAGCGTCCGACTTCAGCTCACCTTGTGATCTCACAGTTTGTGGGTTCAAGGGATTGAGCCCCGTGTTGGGCTCTGTGCTGACAGCTCAGAGCCTGAAGCCTGCTTCAGACTCTGTGTCTCCCTTTCTCTCTGCCTATCCCTTATTTATGGTCTATTTCTCTCTGTATCAATAATAAGTAAACATTAAAAATTGTTTAAATAATAAAATAAAATATTTTTTATTAAGTCAGCATCTTTTGTATATTGGGTTTCTATGTCATTTTCTATGCTTACAGCTCCTTCCTTTTTTTTTTTTTTTAGTTTCCTCCATGTGTCTTCTGTGTGTCTCCATGTTTGCAGTCATAATTTTATTGTCATTTAGGTCAAAATACTTCCGAGAGTCGAGAAGAGGCTGGAAGAAAATGGGGGAGAGGAAGAAAACCAGCCCCGTGTCTGAAGGAAACCCAGGTCGCATGGGAGAACTTCAGCGTCAGAAGGCGCTGCTCCGAGGCAACAAGGAGGAAGCAGAGTCTTAGCTGCACGGCCCAATCAACGTGAAATGGGCTTCCAGAGCAGGACTCTGTTTCCTGAGAGAAAATATTTTATAATTTCCTTTCCGATGTCATGTTATAAACATGCTAGTTGTTTGTTAGTTGAATAACGGCTTAATTGCATGTCTCTAGAGAATATGATCCGTATCGTTTCAGTCATTGGAAATTTATAGTTGGTTCATAGCCCAGCAAAGTCAGTTTTTGTAAATATTCCACGTGTGCTTTAAAATAACATGCGTTCTGCAGTTGTGGGGTGTTCTGTAGATGTCTGTGAGGTCTATCTAATGTGATAACTGAGCTGATTAAAGCTCATATGCTATTCTTCATGTTTTTCCTGCTTTTTTTATTACGAAAAGAAGTATGTTAAAGTCTTTCACTATATGCAAATTTGTATATTTCTCTGTAGATTTCTGTCAATTTTTAATAACTATTTTTTTTAACCAGGTTTCACACCCAGGACAGAGCCCTGTTCAGGGCTTGAACTCACAACACTGAGATCAGGACTAGCGCTGAGATCAAGAGTCAAATGCGTAACCAACTGAGCCACCCAGGTGACCCAATTTCTGTCCATTTTTAATTTATATATTATTTGTTATGTAATTAGGTGCTTACAATTTAGAGTAAGTATGTCTTCTGGTGTCTTGTATGCTTAATCATCATGAAGAATTTCTCTAAATCCTTAGTCATCCATTTTGCCTTGAAGTCTACCTTGTCTGGAAACAACGTAGCTAATTTTATTTTGGTTTATTTATGCTTAGTAACTCTCAGCCTTGAGTTTCAGTCATTATTTATCTTTCTGTGTTAGGTGTCTATTTTGTTTCTCCTGTTCTATATCCTATATTCTCTCATTTTAGTTTTCCTTTGAACTATTTGGTATATGTTTATTCATAAGGTTGATGGTTATATACACTTTGAACATTTTTTGAGATTACAAAATGCATGCAGGATATATCAGATTCTATTCATAAATAGTTATTCTGCCTCTTTCTAGGCAATGTAAAGACCTTAGAATTTTACAACACTATATCCACTCTCTTGAATTATATAATTATGTGGAATATTCCTGGTGGGATTAAACACAGATAGATATCACCTATCTAAATATATAAAGAGAAACACGTTGTTCACATAGCCAGTGTTCATAATACATTTGCCGTGATGGTGAATTTTATGCGTCAACCTGACTGGGCCATGGGGTGCCCATATATTTTGTGTGACTGTAATTTCGAGTGTCTGTGAAGGTGTTTCCAGATGAGAGTGGCATTTATTTATATATATTTTTTAAATTTTTTAAAATGTTTTATTTATTTTTGATACAGAGAGAGACAGAGCATGAGAGGGGGAGAGGCAGAGAGAGAAGGAGACACAGAACCAGAAGCAGGCCCCAGGCTCTGAGCTAGCTGTCAGCACAGAGCCTGATCTGGGGCTCGAACCCACGAATGTGAGATCTGACCTGAGCCAAAGCCGGAGGCTTAACCGACTGTGCCACCCAGGCGCCCCTTATTTATATATTTTTAATGTATTTATTTTATTTTATTAAAATCCAAGTTAGTTAACATATAGTGTAATAATGTTTTCAGGAGTAAAATTTACTGATTTCATCTGATCACTCAGATGAAAGTAACATTTATTTATTTATTTATTTATTTTGAGAAACAGAGATAGCATGAGTGGGAGGGGCAGAGAGAGAGGGAGAGAGAGACCCCAAGCAGGCTCTACCTTGTCAGCAGAGAGCCCAATGTGGGGCTCAAACCCATGACCTGTGAGATCATGACTTGAGCCAAAGCCAAGAGCCGGATGCTCAACCAACTGAGCCGCCAGGCGCCCCGGGAGTAACATTTAAATCGGCAGGATGAGCAAAGCAGATTTCTCTCCACGATGTGGGGCTCATCCTCTCTGTTGAAAGAAAAAAAAAAAGGCTGAGTAAGAAGGACTTCCTCCTCCCTGCCTGTCTTTGAGCTGGGACACCCCAGTCTTCTGCCTCCAGACCAGCCTGGAACTACGTGAGCTCCGGGGTCCCAGCTTGCCGACCGCAGGCCTCGACTTCCAGCTTCCCCAGTCACGGGAGCCAATTCCCTATAACAAATCACCCTCCCTCCCTCTCTGGCTCACTCTCTCTCTATATATGTATACATATAAATACACATGCATTGATACGGATATCTATATATTTATTTTTAGATATCTATATATTTAATAAGAGAGAAATATAGATATAAATAGGTTTATATCCATAGGTTTATCTGTTTTATATATACCTCAAAGTAGCTTTGGAATTGGATAATGCGTAGAGACTTGAAGAGTCTTGAAGTGCTGGACAGAAAAAGGCCAGAGCGCCTTGACCTCACTGTTGCGGACACAGAGATATCGAGGCTGCTGGTGGTGAGAGCTCAGGGGGAGGGACACGTCAGAGCAGCTGAAAGAAGCATTCATGACCCCGTCATGGCGCCGCTCCAGTCTCTGCTTCCTTGGTCTTGTCTCTCCTGTCTTCTTAGCAAAATCTCCCTGCTTCCTGCCCCGAAGAATGCGTGTGATTGTATTCAGTGCCCGCTCGGATCACCTGGGGTAATCCCTTTATCCCGAGATCCTTAACTCAGTCACGTCTGCAAATTCCACCAGATAACATAACCTCCGGTTCCGGGCATTAACGGGATTAATGCCCGCTATCTCTGGGGGCCGTTCCTTAGGTTGCCACAGAGTCTGGACGTGGGGCACGAACGCACTTGAGCCTGAGTCCCGGCTGCACGTGTCACTAGGCCTGGACCTTGGGGAGCTGTCTGTTCTCACTCTGTGTTTATGTCCTTCCTTATGACCCGGAGGAAGTGCTAACCTTGGTGGCTGTGGTGACGCCTCAGCAAGAAAAGTCTAATCTATATACTCCTGACTCTTAGTAAACAGGGAGTTAATGCAACCGGATTCTCCTCCCTTTCTGTCCCTCACACCTTGCTCTTTCCTTCCTCTGCTCCCCTCACGTCCCCTCTCCCTTCATCACTGCTGTTTCTCCTCCGTCTTCTCCCCATTCTGGCCCCGGTGCCCTATCCGCATCCTGTGTTTCTACTGACTTTGCTCCTGCAGGTCGTGTCCGTGTCCAGGGAGAGGCCGAGTTGCCCCAAGATAGGATGGGAGCTGCGGGACCTCCCAGGCCAGACCTTGGCGTGAACCATCAGTGGAGAGAATCCCTGGAAGAAGTGAAGCTTCCCAGCTTCCGTCTGTCGCCCCTGACATGACCTGATGGCTGTGGGACCGGTGCTTGATTTTCAGGTAAGGCTACCCGAGGCCAGAGGGGAATCACTCCATTTTCTGGGCCTCTGAAAGCCCAGACGTGAATTCAAGAAGCTAAAATATTCAAGAATTAAATTTTTAGAGGTTTCTGAGTCAACACTTTCTCTTCCCAGTCTTCTCAAGGTGAAAGCTGGTCAAACTAAATCACCAAGAGGTCTGCACCTCTTCAAAGATGTGGACATATGGGGGTGCCTGGGTGGCTCCGCTGGTTGAGTGTCCCACTCTTGATTTGGGCTCAGGTCATGATCTCATGATTCATGGGTTTGAGCCCCACAAAAGGCTCTGTGCTGACAGCTCAGAGCCTGCTTGGGATTCTCTCTCTCTGTCTCCCTCTGCCCCTCCCCTGCCCTCTCTCCTTCACTCTTTCTCAGAACAAACAAGTGAACAAAGATGAAAAGACACAAAGTGTCACAGGCAGCGAAGGCGCTCATGTCACAGACCCAGAGCCCCACCCAGGTAACAGATGGGCCTCGGCTTGCAGTGTTGGTGACACAGCACATCCCTCCCTTCCCAGCGAGGAGGAAGGCCACGCTCTCAGACGCTCTGGGACAACGCCATGTTGGGGGGCAGCTGGGTCCATGGTGGAGGAGTTGGTTAACTCTTCTGGCTGCCAGGGGGTCTCCAGCGCCCGCAGGTGTGCGTGGCCCTAGGGCGCCTCCCCGGAACACGAGGGTGGGAATAACGGACATTGGCTCAGCCCAGGAAAGAGCATGGTCCTCTGTACACGTCATTTCCTTCGTCTCACCAAACGGGAGAATGATCTTGCAGAGCAGATGAGGTCGGGGTCTCTGGCAGTGGTGGCAGAGCCCCCAGAGGACACGGATCCAGGACCAGCTGCCCTCATGAAGGCTCTGGATGAGCCTGGATCTGAGGCGTCCTCAAGGGTGAGGCCGTAGTAGACATGAACTTGGACAGAAATGTAATAGCAAAATCATCACTCCTCTCAAAATCCCGATACCTGTTGTTAGTGGGTTTAAAGAAGTCAAAGAAGTTTTAAAATCAAACAAAAAGTTAGATTTGAAGCCAAGTAACTTTTTGAGAGAGCACGAGTGAGTGGGGGAAGGGCAGAGAGCGAGGAAGAGAGAGAATCCCAAGCAGCCTCCATGATGTCAGCGAGCAGCCCAACCTGGGCTTGATCCCACGAACCATGAGATCATGACCCAAACCGAAACCAAGAGTCAGACACTGAACGGACTGAGCCCCTGGATGCCTCGTGGCCATCTTTTATAAAAACCTCCAGTCACACTGGGTTAGGGGCGCACCTTACCCTAGGATGACCTCAACACAGCAATCCTATCTTCAAATAAGGCCACGTTCCGAGGAACAGGGGGTTGGGGCTTCAGTATGTCTTTTGGGGAAACAGAATTTAGCCCAAAACACCCGATGACCCAGGGCAGATCACTGCCCCCTTAGGATCCCTCCCAATGTCCTGTAACGTGCTTGTCCTGAGTGGGTCACAGAAACAGTGATGGAGACAAACTAATGTGTCTCAGCCTTTTCTGCCCTAGGCTTTAGCGGACCTGATCTTGGGTCTAGTTCAAGGCCTGGTCCAGCTCTTTAGGACCTGCATAGTATCTCAGGCCTCACAGACTTACCTCTGAAGTCTTATTTGATAAAATTGTGTCCCATTATTTTTATAAAAATAGGTAACTAATCTATCAAGAAATCTTTCAGGAACGATCCCAAAGCACTGACCCAGGTTTTACCTGAGATGCCAAAAATCGACCCCCTGATAGGTGGATTTGGGGGTGATGGAGCCAGTTCAATCTGCCAAAAACAAGACCTTTCCAGAGGGAAGGGTAAGCCTGGAAACTGGGCTTATGTCAAGTCTGGAGTGCTCCATAGGAGAATTTCAAATTAAAGGTGTAGGAACCAGGGAGGAACCAAAGCATTTTCAACATAAGAGTGGAGTCAACAAAGCTGATCTCCAGAAAATCATAGAACAGAGACAGAGTGTAGAGGAAGATGCCCACAGAAGACCCTGGAAGGAAGGAGATGAAGGAACGGATGAAAGCTAGAATTCCTGTTAGCAGGTCAGGGATGCAGGCTCCAAAAGAGGAGACAAGGGAAATGGAGCTCTGACCTAGGTTCCGGTGGACCGGAAACAGGTGCGCCCTGGGCGGCGCCCCACACCTTCACTTCCCGTGCTGGAGGCCGCGGCCCAAGGTGCTCGAAAGTTCATCAGGAATGCTGGAGCAGACCTGGGGATCTGGGGTTGGGCCATTGGGCCTATGATGATCCTTGAGGAAGTGTCCTCACCACTCAAGGGCGGGTTATTGCACGAGGAGCAAATGTCCACTTGAGAGACGGAGGGGACTTAGTCACAATGGATGATCCATATGGGAGAAGACACGGGGCCTACGACAGGAACCCCGAGTTTGTTCTCCTCTCACCATGACCTGCCCGTGACCTCTCTCCAGCCTCAGTTTCCTCAGGCATGAAGAGAGGAGTGTGTGAATGGCTGCTTGCCCGGGTCGGGCACTGGGCTGAGTGCTTTACCGTTACTAGCACTGCTGAGTGCTAGCCCATATTACAGATGAGAAAACTAAGGTACACAGACATGACCTTTTCTGCCTCAAGGAGCTGGTCAGTCAGTGGTGCACGCGGGTCTTGACCTCGCTGGTCACCTGCTAGTCTGCGTTGGGCTACTTTTGGGGGCTGAGAGTGGGGAGGGGCGCCTGGGAGTGCATGCAGGTCTGCGCCCCCGGAGGGAGACTTCTGCGCGGCTGCTGCAAAAGTCCAGGAACCCGCAAGGCCAGATCAGGGGTCAGCGACCGGGCCGGTTTACAGGCCCCTGGGGAGAGCTCAGAGATCTGAGCCTACGGGAAGCGGGTCTTTCCAGAGAGTTCGCTGGCCTCGGGTCAGGAGCAGAGGCGCGCGCTCGAACCTGACGGAGGCGGAAAGGGCTTAGAGCGGAGACGGACGGACTGGGCACCTCCGCTCCCGGGGACTTTGGCCACGCCCGGCGCCGGGAAAACCGACGGGAGCAGGTGGGAGAGGGTGGGGGCGCCCCTTCTTCCAGTCCCACGCCCTCCAGCCGCCGCCCGCGGTGTCCATCAGGGCCTCGCAATGCCAGGTGTTTCGGAGGAGGCGGGCAGTGTTTTACAGAGAGAGGCCCCCGCCCAGGGCGGGTCGGGCTCACAGAAGGGCGTCTGGCGGGGACCGCCCCCCCCCCCCCGCAGGTGTGACTCGGGCTGTGCCACCTGCGCGGACGAGCTCCTGTCCCGGGGATCCTGGGGCCCCGCGGCCGGACTGAGTAGGAAACACGGGGCGCTGTGACCGGTGATGGAGGTTCGGGACCCAGGACCGACGGTCACCGTCCTCCCGGACGGCGCTTCTCAGACTTTACTCCGCAGACGAGCCACGTGACGCTCTTGTTTTTGAAAAAGCAGATTCTGATTCAGTGGCGGCTTCACTCCCTGGATGCGGGGAGCACCCAGGGGCGGCCGGTCACTTGGAGAGGGTGGGGACGCCACTTCCCGGTCCGAGAGCGTGGCGTCCGGCGCCACCCGCCGCGACACGTGCGCCGGAACAGGTGCAGGCCGTCTCCCAGAAGCACCTGGGCTGGCGGAGTTTGGGGGATGGAGGGGGGACTGGCGGAGGGGGCGCGAGGGACCGGGGAGCGGGGAGGGGGAGGGGAGCGGGAGGGGGACGGGGACCGGGCAGTGGGAGGGAGGGAAGGAGGAGCAGGCAGGGGGAGGGGAGGGGAGAGGGCAGGGGGAATCCGGAGAGGGCTGGAGACCGAAAGAGGGCGGGGCGGGGGGGTCGGCGGGGGAGACCGCAGGGGGAGCGAGGAGGGGGACCGGGGAGGGGGCAGGTGCCTGCGCGTCCGTGCGCATGTCTGCGACTGGATCGCACCCCGCGGCGCTCAAAAGGGGCCGCGGCGCCGGGCACCGCAGAGCCGCCTGCGCGCACCGCCCCGGCCATGGCCCTGCCGCTCTGGGCTTCGTGCCTCTTCTCGCTGTTCGTGGGAGGCCTCGCTCAGCCGGCCCAGGAGCCGCAAATCATGAGGGTGAGTGTCCCGTTGGGGACCCAGCGGACTGCAGCGCCGACGACTAGCCTGCCCTCCGAGGCTGCGAGGGGTTCCCCTCGTCCTCTCCGCGGCCGGGGCCGTCCCCGGAGCCCTGCCGAGCGGACCCCTGCCGGGCGGTGGTGCAGCCGCAGGTGGGACCCAGGTTGCGGGGGAGGTGGGCGGTGCA
>NC_043706.1:1578255-1589752 GCF_006229205.1 Suricata suricatta
TGGGACCCAGGCTGCGGGGCGGGGGGCGGGGCGGCCGCAGGTGGGACCCAGGCTGCGGGGGCGGGGGGCGGGGCGCTGCCCCCAGCTCTGGAACTCCGGGGAAGAGAGTTAGCTGATGCTGGTGTGTACTTTGGGGCGTAAGGGTCAGGGAACAGGGGCTTTTCTTTTTGTTTCTCAGGGAGTGATAAAACACACAAGGCCAGGGTAGCTGTTGGCCAAATCTGATTTCAGGGGAGATGGGCTGGTGAGCGGGAGGGTAGTGGGGGAGCAAAGCTTGGACCCGAGGAAGAGGATTTGTTCTTAGGTCTTGTGGTGCCGCAAAGCGCCTGATGCCCCTGGGAAAGTCCCCACACTGGAGGTCACCAGCCACCCTGTGAAAGTGTGTGTAGGAGCCTTAGGACACAGGCTGGGGATTCCATGGGTGACTTGAGGTACCAACAGGTTTTAACTTTAAAACCAGACAAATTCATTCAAAAACGCTGCCTCACTTGTGGCCTTAAAACAGTTACATCCCTTTTCTTGGCCCCTCCCTCCTCTGTAGAAGGTGGAGAACGCCCGTGGTCAAGTGCAGGGACCCCGGGACAAGAATCCTCTGGACGGCTCGGTAGAGCGCAGGGTGCTGGTCCCGCCAGATGGGAGCCCGCCCTCCAACCGTCAAGGAAGACGCCTTGAGACGTTTTCAGTGCAAACGTGTGGTTTTAGTGCAGCGCAGGGGCGGGGCGTGGGCAGGGAGAGCTGCGCTGGGGTCGTGAGGGCTGACACTATGAGGGTTGACACTGTGAGGGTTGGGGGACAGCACGAGTCTAAGGAATTTGGAAGCAAGGCTTCCAGGACCTCGAGGGGCTGGCTGCTGCTACATAAGGTCATTTATTGTAAGGCCTCCGTCACGAGACCCTCCGGAGGTGTGACAGGGGCCGTGTTTGCTGACGGTCGCTGACACCTGTCTAGGGGCCGTGTTTATGGTTGGTGAAGTCACACCAGGCAGGGCACGTGGTACAACGTGAAAGGAGGTCCCCAGGGAGCTGCAGGAGTGTGGCAGTCTGCAGGCTGCAGGAACCCTGCCTGGAGACTGCTCCTTCTCCCATCACCACAAAGTTGCCGCAGGTGTCAGGAGAACCCAGGAACTTGCATTTTTAATATGTCCCCAGGTGACACTCGTCTAGGTCTGCACACCGCTTTGAGCGCACTGTCAGTGGGTCCCTGTGATGTGTGAGATGATGCATGTAAGGTGCCCAAAGGCTCCGAGCTGCTGTAAGACCATTTCCCCTCTCCAAGATGAAAAGAGGCAGCCTGTGGGAGGTGACCGTCTATGCCGGCCATTACCGCTGGTTTGGGGTGGACTTTCAGCTGTAGAAACCCATCCTGTGGCTAAATGGCGGCATTTTAGAGTATCCTGATCCCTTCAGACTGGAGCGGAACTCACCTCAGAGTTGGGAAGATCCAGCCTTCAAGTCTCCAGTCTTCTTGGGGTTCTGTATCCCACTTACAGGGCGATATCCACGTGAGAGACAAAGGTTGGAAGTTCCTGAGCCCAGGGAGAAGGTGGCATGAAGGCACACACGTCACACGGCCCTTGGAAGGGTTTCCATGTGTTTCTTTTTTTAATTTTTTATTGTTTATTTTTGAGAGGGACATAAAGAGCACAAGCAGGGGAGGGGCAGAGAGAGAGAGGGTAACACAGAATCTGAAGCAGCTCCAGGCTATCAGCACAGAGCCCAACAAGGGGCTCAAACCCATGAACTGTGAGATCATGACCTGAGTTGAAGGCAAGCACCTAACAATTTTTTTTTTTAACTAAGTAGCAAGAAAGGCAAATAGTAGAAAGGGTTTTGCATGGAGCTGAGGTGGAGGCTCGGGGGACACAGGGGCACAGATGACAACTCCTTAGGGGCTTTCGAGGCCAAAGTTCCCAGACGTTTGGATTAACGTGTGCGCTCCCGCGTGGACAAACGTCCAGACACCTAGGCAAGGCGCGAGCCCAGGGTCAGCCGCTGCTTCCCCTCCCCCCTCCTCCCCCTCCTCCTCCTGCTCACTCTCCCTTTCCCCTCCCTCTCCTCCCCTCCTCCCCCTCTCCCCTCCTGCTCCTCCCATCCTCCCCCTCTCCCTCTCCCCCCTCTTCTCCTCCTCCAGGACAGCGGAGGAGCAGCTACAGACTGGGGAAATGAAAACAGCGTGCTCCCTCTCCCTGTGGAGCTCACCCACAGGCAGTCATCTTACTGCTCCAGGCTGTCCTGTATGGGCCAGATCCCTGCAAGCTCATGTTCAATCACTGAAATCCTCTGACTTCGGTGCAGTCTCCTCAGACAGGAACAGCTCAGCCTGTCGCTGGGACTGGCCTGCTTGCGACGCAGCTGCTGGTGGGCCGGCAGCTCCCCCCTTCCCATTTCATCCTGGAGGGGAGCCTGAGGGTAGTGGACAAGGAGACAGGGCTGAAGGGCTCGTGCCTGTACCAGGGAGCACCCCACTGTCCAGGGTCTGGGGGCGGCCACCGTGGACCCGGACGAGGAGCACGGTCTTGGCCCAGTTCTGGGGGAAGGAAATCACAGTTTAGGAACAGACAGATGAGAAATGGATGTACAACCACAGAGATGTCTTAAGAAAACTTGAGAATTGCTGGGGATGACTGCAGCACGGTGTTACGTGCAGTGACAGAGGGCGGGGGACACTTGTGATCTTCCAGTCATACAGGGCTTGTGCCACACACGTGCACACACACACACACATGCACACGTATACACTCACGCGTGTGCACATACACGCATGCACACATGATCACAGACACAGGCTTTTCTTTAACATTAATTTTTTAAGTAATCTCTACCCCGGATGTGGGGCTCAAACTCACAACTGTGAAATCAAGAGTCACGTGCTCTACGGCGAAGCCAGCCAGGCCCTCCCACCACAAAAAGGGATTTCACCTGCAAGACACACATTCTAGTGGTGGCCTCACCATAACTGAAAATACTGCTGGGAAAAGTCCCTTTGGCTCTTAGATTTCCGTGGCACATGAAGGATCTTTGAGCGCTTCGCAAACGTCCACGGGTGTTGGGGAGCGTTGTTGATCTTACCACGTCATTGGGGTGGTGTTTTGTTACATCCTAGACGGATTGCTACACGGGGGTGACCGGCACCATCTACGAGCACGGCGCGCTCACGCTCAGTGACGGGGACTACGTCCCGTTCAGGCGGTTCGAGGGCAGCACGGTCCTCTTCGTCAACGTGGCCTCCTACTGTGGCCTGACGGCTCAGTACCCTGGTAAGAGTGGGCATTCAATCCTTTTGTACCAGCTTTGTCAGAGGGCCATGATTCCAGAGGTTTCCCTCATGTGTCATTGAGGGAGGGGGTGGTAGTCATGTGCCCCCCTCAGTCCTGCCACCCCTCTACTCCCGGGGGCAAAACAGAATTAGCTCCAGATTTGAGAAAGTGTAATCAGAGTCCACTAGGCCGGCACCCATCACTGAACAGGGTGCTTTGCTCTTGGACACCCTAAGGAAGAACATTTACTGTGGGGAACTGTGGGGCTCCTCAGTAAGAACGTGCTAGAAAGAACTTGAGAATCTGGGCTTGTGTTAGTTGCTTTGGGGAAGGAATCAGGGATGGAAGCTTTGCCCTGAACTAGGCACAGAGCCCGAAGCAGGGCTTGAACTTAGGAAGCTTGCGATCATGACCTGACCCGACGTGGGACACTTAACTGACTGAGCTGCCCAGGCGCCCCGTGAAGACCTAACCACAGTCACAGAATGGCCCCATTTCCTCACTTCCTGGCAGCATCTAGTTGAGGGCAAAGCTTCCATCCCTGATTCCTTCCCCAAAGGAAGTCCCCGTTACATCCGTTTCTCATCTGTCTCTTCCTAAACTGTGAAATTGTGCATAAAAAGATATTCTCAAGTGTACAGATTATAGAAAGATCTGACATTTAAAAGAATCCGGTGGGAGGGGGATGACTTAATTATTTTTTTAATGTACAATCAGCCCAGGGAAAAATCTGAAAAGCTACAGACTAAATTTTTACTTAAGTTTTATAACATCTCCAGATCTAATCATAAGAGCCTAAATAAAAGTTTATTTTCTTTTAATTTTTTTAGAGTTTATTTATTTTTGAGAAAGAGAGAAACAGAGGATGAGCAGGGGAGGGGCAGAAAGAGAAGGAGACACAGAATCTGAAGCAGCTCCAGGGAGAGCCTGACACGGGCTGGAACTCGGGAATGGTGAGGTCATGCCCTGAGCAGAGGTTGGATGCTTAACCAACTGAGCCACCCAGGCGCCCCTTAATTAACCGTTTAATATCACTTAGCAAGGAGGGATTTTCCTCCCTTCAGTTAAATTTGAAACAATATAGTTAAGTTTAAAAGTTATGAAATATAGGGGTGCCTGGCTGGCCCAGTTGGTAGAGCCTGTGACCCTTGATCTCACGGTTGTGAGTTCAAGCCCCACACTGGGCATGGAGCCTACTTACGTTAAAAAAAAAATAACAAAGTTGTAATGTATAAACAGCAGTTCCATGGAATGAGAATCTGCTTTTAAATGTTCAGTTTTAACTTAAATTTGTGCTGAATAGGGACTATATTCACAACATTCAAAATGTAAAAGATACAAAAGGCTTTAACAGTGAAAACATCCACATTTCTTTCTTTTTGGGAAACCCGTGTCATCAGTTTATATTTTACATTTTCATAAATCTTTAATGTCTATGCAGGCAGTTATCTCCTGTAGAAATACATGAATACATGCAATTCTGCACCTTGCTTTTTCACATAATTGAGCAGCTTGGATGTTATTCTGGATCAGTACGTGATGAGTTTCTTCATTTATTCGAAGGCATAGTTTTCCGCTCCGTTGCTGTGATATAATTTATTAAACTAGTACACAAGAATCTTAAAGAGGGTCTCCTTCAAATTTTACTCCAGATGAGGGACACTGAGAGAGCTGAAGGAATTTGCTGAAGGACTAGAACCAGGGTGGGCTAGGTGTTTCTGCCTCAGGAAGGGAATATTCTTGAGGGTCAAAGAGGAAGGAGAGCGTGGACGGTCACTGAAGAAACACAGAAACAGGAAGGCGCTGTCACCTAAGAAGAGGTTCTGAGGGAGGCCCCAGCCGCAGAGCACAGAGCGGAGTCTGAGTGGATTGGCCGGCCCTGGTAATGGGGACTGAATAGTGGGGGCTGGGAGGGGACACCGGCAGGGCCCGGACACACAGGTCAGTGGGAAAGAGCAGTTAGGAGTTTGTGGCCTGGAATCCCGGTGAGGGTCCAAGGAAACGGAGCAGACAAGAGGGTAGAGAATGCTCTGGAACCAGGCTCCGAATTTCTGCGCCCAGGTGACAGTAGCAGACAGAGCTCCTGGGAGGAGGCCTGGGTGTCAGGTGTGTCGTCCGTGGGGGGTGAGTAGCTTGTCCACTGTGTACACCTTTGCCTGGGAAATTTGTGGTCAATCTACCACGAGGCAGGCCGGCAGGGGCATTCCAATCTGCCTTCCCTTCACAGTCCTGCAGCCCCGCCCTGCCTGCAGGGCTCACGACCAGTGCTTTCCAAGAAGCGCCTCCACTGGATGGTGCTTCTGGGAACCAGCACACAAGAACAATGGCCGCTGTTGGGTCTGTTTCCGGAAACTTCTGTTTCGGCCTTTTGCTCTGCCTCCTCGGTCTCTGCAATTTTGAACTTCTCCCTCCTAGTCCTCAGTTTATTCATCTGATCAATGGGTGCATCCAGGGTCTTTCCCTGCTCAGGGTCGGGCTGCCGGCCAGGGCCCCCATGCTGCTGTCCTCCCGCAGAGCTGAACGCACTTCACGAGGAGCTGAAGCCTCATGGCGTGGTCGTGCTGGGCTTTCCCTGCAACCAGTTTGGAAAACAAGAACCAGGAAAGAACTCAGAGATCCTCTCAGGGCTCAAGTGAGTGCCTGCTGGGGACCCTGAAGAGACCCCGCCAGGATTTCCCTTCCCCCCTCTGTGGGGAGACCACCTTCCTCTAGAAACTTCCAGGGTGGGTTGTGGATCGTTGGGTCCAAGAACATGGTTGTGCAGCTTCGATGCATATTTTGCAAACCTGCCTGCTGGCCGTGCTCAAGCATGCACTCTTTCCCGCCTTGATGCGGACACTCAGGGAATGTCTAGCGGGAAAGCGGCACTGGGTGACTGGGAATGTGGGCAGTAGAAATGAGTCGGGAATCCTAACCTTAAAATAGTGCCTTCCAATTTTCTTGGACATATCTACTGGCTCCATTCAGCATGACGTCCTGACTCCCAGAGACCTGTCTTTCCTTCCCTTCTCTGTCTTCCGTGTCTCCCACTTTATCCTTCGTGGTGGCGCGATGGTGGTCTTCACCGTGCCTCCTTGTCCTAGTTTGGGCCTCCTGGGAATATCCTGGTTCACTGCAGGTACGTGCGTCCAGGCGGCGGCTTTGTCCCCAGTTTCCAGCTCTTTGAGAAAGGGGATGTGAATGGGGAAAACGAACAGAAGATCTTTACCTTCCTGAAGGTGAGTGCCCATACACCTGGCAGGGCTTAGTCATAGGTGGGCACCTCCTTTTTAGGATTGCAGCTGGACTCCTTGGAAAGAAACGCCGAGACAAGTTCCAGAATCATGGCAATGCCCATTGTGAGGCATGAGCTTCAACCACCGGAAACCTGTGACCTGTGACAGAGCTGATGTGGACAGGCGCCGCTTACAGAGTGGCAGGGATTCACTCTGCACCGGTCACTTATGGAATCCCTGTCGGGGAGCGGAGCCCAGCCACAGGGAGCCCAAAAGTACTAATAGGGCCCAGCCTGTCCCGGGGGCTCGTCTCCTGTCAGTGAGGCAGACGGAATACGTACCGCAGAGGGCCGTGTGGTAACTGGTCTAGCGTCCCCAAGTGTTAGAACCACAGAAGGCCACAGAACCACCGAGCTTCTCTTAGGCCCCTGGTTCCCAAACGCTGGTCTGCCACACAAGTCTGGTCCTCGCTGAAACTTTCACCTGTTGCAAACTGGGGGGAAAAAAAAGACAATGTGGGAGTTTTTTGCAAAGCTCATCTTATTGAATATAAAAGACCATCATTTATTCTGATATTGTTAATATTTGGTTAAATCTTATAAATTGCCATCTGTGTTGCTCAGAAATGGTGACACTATTGATTTTTCTTTGACCTAATCCTTTAAAAATCTGTTAATATTAAAATTTACAGTCAAGTAGACTTTTGATTTTTCTTATTGTCAAAATGTTGGTTATTTTACATTAATCTCCAGAAAACAGTTATTAATCCTTGACCAGCCGAGGAAGCCCCAAACTCTGGGAACCACTACTCTAAACCAAACCTTTTTTTTTTTTTCCAGCTAAGAAAACCGAAGCTATAGAAATGATAGGACTTAGCAAAGGAAACAGGAACTATTACGTTACTGAAGCACCAGGGGCAGACCCGGAAGGGAGGAATATTTTGTCATCTCTCTAGTTCTTGGTTGCTGTATGGGTGACGTTGCACTGAAATGTGTGGCTCACTGAGGGCGTGCCAGGTTGCTCCTATATTGACACATGGGATGGGGAGTAGACTCTAGGGTTCCAGATAAAACTGGACCACACAGAAGCAGGAAAAAAAAAAAAGCTATCTTCTGTTTTTCATCTCTCTGCTCCAGAACTCCTGCCCACCAACCTCTGAACTTTTGGGCTCACCAGATCAGCTCTTCTGGAAGCCCATGAAGGTCCACGACATCCGCTGGAACTTTGAGAAGTTCCTGGTGGGGCCCGACGGGGTCCCGGTCATGCGGTGGTTCCACAAGGCTCCCATCAGCACCGTCAGGGCGGACATCCTGGAGTACCTGAAGCAGCTAAAAACCAAGTAGAAAGGGCCAGAGGCCGTCAGAAGTAGCCACCTGCCTCCCGCCTGAAGGACTCGGTGGAACGCTGGGTTCCTTGCCACCCAGTGTCCCTGTGACCAAGCCCTCCTGGATATGCGTGCATGCCAGTGTGTGTGTGCTCGTGTGGGTCCAAGGATAACCTATCTCCCCAACTGTCTGCTCCCCAGATATCAGGTTTTCCCACTGTGTTACAAAGGAAAAGCAGATTTCAGGGTAGATGGCTCAGACTACCCAACATTCCAGAAAAACGTGAGCCCCAGAAGTTCTGGTGTCTGTCCTTCTCCATTCTGGAGGGTCGAAGAAGGCAGAACTGGCTGCAAGACCCTCAAGTACCCCTTGTGACCTCTCCTGTCCTTGAAGATAGACCCGGGCGTCAAGCTCTCCCTCTCCGGAATGAGGCCTCCAGTTCCCACACCCCGCAGACCCTTCCGGGGCCTCTGAGGTCCCGGCAAGGGCAGAGGCCGGGGGCGGTGACAGGAAGGGCCTCTTCCTGCCAGAGGGCCCCAGCCCCTCAGGGTTGGACCCACCCCAGCCTCCTTGGCTCCTTCCCCTTGGTGCTGCTGGCCATCGCACCGGGACAGGGGTGTCCCTTCATCCGAAGGCAGGGCTTTGTCCTCCCGTGCCCCCCGCCTCTCACCTCTTCTCATCACTGACTCAAATAAAGGAATTTCTGCAGCATCTGGCCTCCGAGGTGTCTCCCCGCTCCATTACGGCCCTGCCCCCCTCTACGCACGCTGTGTTCTGTGTTTCCCACACGCTTTCTGGATGCTTCCCTGCCCCTCCAGACCCCAGGCGGGGCCGGCGGCCGCGACCACGGTCACAGACCTCGCAGAGGCAGCCGCCCCCTCCCCCTGGGGGCGCACGTGCGGGGTAGCCCCACTTCTCTCCGAGGACAGACATTCTGTCTGTAAAATTCCTGCTCACAGTTAAAAATGTAAAAGCACAGAAAAAAAAAAAAACAAGAAAAATGTAAGAAAACATCCCGCGATTCCGAGGGGGAAGGCACGTGCGGGGAGGACGCCGTCTCACCACCTCGGGCGGGCCTGTCCCTCCTGTGAGCACCGATGGCAGAATCCCGGAAATAGGAGGAGCCTGTGAAACAGCCGTTTTTCTTTTCCCTTTCAAACATTACTTTGAACGAATTTCAAATACTTTCTGCTTTTTAATTAAGCGTTCTGCACGCAGACGTAAGGACACTGAAGCGTCGGCGGTACCGCGACCCGGGATAATCCGGGTGTCACCTCCGTACGGCACCGTGCGAACCCGCAGGGCCGGGACGGCCGGGGGGACTCGGCCCCGGGGGCCCGGCGTCCGGAAGGGACGGGCTGCCCCGAAGCCCGGGGGCCCGGCGTTCACGCGGGCCTCGGGAGGACGGGCCCCAACGCGGGACTCCGAGGGAGGCTGAGCTGGGGTCCGGCCTCCGGCTGCGCCCCGTCCGAGGCCGCAGACCCCAAGGAGAACGTTTTCCAGGCGTGCGGAGGTTTTGTTTCTCGCAGACAGACCCCAGTCACCTCGGGCCGCAGCCCCGCAGGCCTCGCCCGGCGGGCGGGGGAGGGGCGGCTCAGCCTCGGCGCGAGGCGGGCCCGTCGCGGGGCGGCGCCTGAGAACCCGCAGGGACCTCGCGGGGCCTCCGAGGCTTCCGCACCTGCTACTACTTTCCGGTGAGGGTCTTCGGGCCCAGGAAGTGGGGGCAGGAGGCGGGGCCGCACGGGGTTCGGGTCGGCAGAAGCCGTGGCCGCTGCGTGAGCGCTGACGCTCGGCGGAGGGTCCCGAAGCCGCGAAGAGGGCTCGGCTCCCCCCGAGTGGCTCTCCGGTGTCTCCAAGAGCCCCCCCCAAGCGGCTGTGGAAAATGCAGGCTCCGTCCGTGATGCCCCCCGGGGGCTGACCCTGCGGAGGTGAGGCCGGAGCGGCGGGAGCCCGAGGGCACCGGAGGTGGGGAGCTGGGGCAGGTGTAACCGAAGGCGGCGGCGGCCGCGAGGAGAGTTAGAAGTCTTTATAAAGGGGGACCCGGAGGGGCGCCTGGGGGACTCAGTCGGTTGAGCGTCCGGCTTCGGCTCAGGTCATGATCTCGCGGTTCGTGGGTTCGAGCCCCAGGTCGGGCTCAGTGCTGACAGCTCAGAGTGTTATGCCCGTATCACGGGGGACCCCAAGAAAGACGCACCAGAGTCCAGAGTCAAAGCCAAAAAGCAAGGGTCGTTTATTGCAGGTTCGAACCTGGGCCTCCGCCCACTCCCAGCTAGTGGAGCAGAGAGAATCAGAGAGCCCCGAGCTGGCGATTTACATTTCCTTTCTAGGCAGATGCACACAAGTTCTGGGGCGTGTCACAGCTATAGAATGGGCATCGGTCGGAAGTATAAGTCAGAGCATGTGGAGCCAATTGATTGGGTCCCGCCCCAAGCGTCATTACAGAAGCAGAATGGGTGGGGGTTACAGCGACAGGCTCTGGCTATTGCATCAGATTAGAGGGTTTTTTTTTTTTTCCTCCTGGGTTTTTGGTCCTCTCATTCCCCCCTATCTCTAGTACCGGGGGTCCAATCTTGGATCCCTAAATTTGTTCATGGTTTACTGGATGGTATTTGGTTTTGAGGACCATCATGGAGATGTTGTTGAGTTGACCACGAATGAAGGTTATGAGCCTGGTGAGGATGCAGGGTCCTAAGGTTAGGAGAAGGAGTAACAGCAATAGGGGTCCTGCGATCGCTGAAAGTAAGGTTGTTAACCAAGGGGATTGGGTGAACCAAGACTCGAACCACCCCTGTTGTTGTTCTCGCTCCCGTTTTTGTTTTGCTAACCCTTCTCTGACTTTAGCCATAGAGTCTCGAACTACCCCGGTGTGGTCAGCATAAAAACAACATTCTTCTTTTAAGGCTGCACATAGACCTCCCTGCTGGAGAAAAAGCAGATCTAACCCTCTTCTGTTCTGCAGGACAACTTCAGATAGGGAGGTAAGAGATTTTTCTAGATGGGTGATGGCCTCTTCTATTCTGGCTATGTCCTCGTCGATGGCAGTCCTGAGGTTGGTGAACCCTTGATGTTGGACAGCCAAAGAGGAGATTCCGGTCCCTGTCCCTATTACACCTAGACCAAACAGTGTGGCCAAGGTTATAGCTGTGAAAGGTTCCCGTTTGGTCCTGGTTATTTGTTCAATTGATGATTCTCCCGTCCATAACTCATATATGTTGTATATGTCATTTTCCTCACGGTAAATGACTCGAGGGAGCACCAATACCATAATACAATACTCTGTGGTCGCATCAAAAATGTTCCAGTTTACACATGGGGAGTTTCGTACCCTATACAGAGCGTAGGGGAGTAAGACTACCCAATTAGCGCCAGTCTCTATGGTCAATTTGGTCAGGGTCTCCTTTAGAGTCCGATTCATTCTTTCAACCTGTCCTGAGCTTTGGGGCCTATATGCACAATGTAATTTCCAATCTGCCCCAAGTATGGAAGCCAATCCCTGACTTACTTTGGAAACAAAAGCAGGTCCGTTATCTGACCCTGTCATTGCAGGAAATCCATACCTTGGTAGAATTTCTTCTAATAATTTCTTCGCTACTACCTGTGCAGTCTCGTTCTTAGCAGGAAACGCCTCTGTCCATCCTGAAAAAGTATCTATGAACACCAGTAAGTATTTGTAACCATATTTTGTAGGTTTTACTTCTGTG
>NC_043706.1:1589852-1591614 GCF_006229205.1 Suricata suricatta
GTGTGGCATAATGCCCTGTTTAGCTTCTGCGGTCATTGGGTATTGTTTTACCCTTACAGGGTCGGCGCCCGCCTTAAGTTCGATGAACAAGGCGGGTCTGTGTTTTGCCATCCCTATTCCCCCGGTTTCTGCCCACGCTCTTGGATATCTGTCAAGCCAAGAGTGAATATCGTTTTCCGGGGCTGATGGAATCTGATGGGGCCAGTATTCATCTTCTAGATGCATAGTGAGGACCGATATGGGTTGATTCTGGGAGTTGGTCACTATTGGGCCTTTAGGTTGAAAGTAAATGTGTGCCCCCATTTTAGTGAGGAGGTCTCTTCCCAGCAATGGGTATGGACTATCTGGTATGACTAAAAAGGAGTGGGTTACTTTTCCCGTTCCTAAGTCCACCGTGCGTTGGGTGGTCCAAGGGTAATTTTTTGTGCCCGTGGCTCCTTGAACCCAAGCAGTTCTGTTAGAGAGTTTGCCACGTGGGTTAATTAATACCGAGTGTTGAGCTCCAGTATCTACTAGGAACTGTATAGGGGTCCCCTCCACTTGTAGAGTTACCCTGGGCTCGGGGAGGGGGTCCGAACCCCGTCCTCCCTAGTCGTCATCTTGGGCAAACAAAATGGGAGTCTCTCCAGAAGTTTCCTTGACATGCCAAGTGTGAGGTTTGGATGATTGTGAGCCTGCCTTCTTGTATGCCGGTCCTTTTTTCGGACAATTTTTTTTCCAATGTCCTCTTTCTTTACAGTAGGCACATTGGTCTTTAGCTAAGGGCAGTCTCTGGTCTCCTTGGATGACGGAGGTTAAAACTTTGGTCATTTCCCTGGTGGCCTTTAATTGCTTTTCTTCAGGGGCATCCCGGTTATTATACACCCGCTGAGCTATGCGCACGAAATCCTGAATCTGTTTGCCCTCGAAGTCCTCTAGTTTTTGAAGTTTTCTTTTTATATCGGGAGCGGCCTGATTTACAAATGCCATTACCACTGCAGCCTGATTCTCAGGGGCCTCTGGGTTCATGGGAGTATACTGCCTAAAGGCCTCCATCAACCTCTCTAAGAATGTAGCGGGACTTTCTGTCCTACCTTGTATTACAGAATACACCTTGGCCAAATTGGTGGGCTTGCGTGCCGCAGCCCGGAGACCCGCCATTAGAGTCTGGCGATATGTGAGCAGTCGTCCCCTACCTTCTGCAGTGTTGTAGTCCCATTCGGGCCGAGCTAAAGGAAAAGCAGCGTTAATGAGGTCAGGGTTGATGGTGGGACGGCCATCGTTTCCGAGGACCAGCTTTCGTGACTCGAGTAGGACTCTTTCTCTCTCTTCAGTGGTGAACAGAATCCCCAGCAGCTGCTGACAATCATCCCAGGTTGGCTGGTGAGTGAACATTATGCTTTCTAGAAGAGCAATAAGATCTTTAGGATTATCGGAAAAACAGGCATTTTGGGTTTTCCAATTATATAGATCACTTGTGGAGAAGGGCCAGTACTGGAGACGGGGGTTTCCGGTATCGTCAGGGGGCCCGATTTCTCGTAAAGGGAGAGCGACTGTGGAGTCAGGAGAGTATGGGTCCGTGCCCCGCCGAGTTTGACCCCTAGTTCGGCTCGCTGGGCCCTCGATGTTATTTTGGTCCCTTATTTCCCCTGATTGGCCTCCTGGTTCTGCCTGTGGATGTGGGTCGGGCATGGGGGCCATAGGTTGGGGAAGATATGGAGGAGGGTCTAACAACAGTGTGTCTTGACTGTCCGGGAGGATTGGGGCAATGGGTTTAGTTGGT